>NC_070592.1:26114750-26292250 GCF_027409825.1 Scomber japonicus | reverse complement strand
GGGGACTTGTTTAACGTGTGTCTGCTCATGTGGTTGCCCCCTTGGACTCCTTTGTTAGGCTGTGTTAAGCAGTGCCATATCCCCATGTCTCAGCAATTAGACTGCTGAATAAAATGTTATTATTACCTTTTGTAATGAGGGTATGGAAATAAGAAGCAGGTTCTAAACAGCTAGAGTTCCCAAAAGTGGCAGGGGGGCGGCAGAACAGAGACCACCAATCATCTCTGCATTGGTTTCAAGTGGTGAGAATGTGAATGTGGTTGTAATCGTGACCTATGTTGGATTGTCTGCTGTGCTTTCGGTTGATTCAACTATGTGATAAAAGGGAGCATGTCAGAGAGACTTGGACAGTTATCCAGGATCAGGAGGGGATTTGACACGGACTTAGTGTTGTTTTTGGGTGCTGCAGGCAGGAAGCCCCCCCACGTGTCAATCTCCCCCCCTCAACAGAGACAACAGCGGAAAAGGTGAAAGCAAACATGCATCCGTGTTCTTCTCACTCCGTTCCTCTTGAATCACTCACACTGACATTTTGGCAAACCTCGCTTGGGCTGTGATGACTTTGAAATCCAGAATGCAGCAATATATCCTCTCTCTCTTCTCTCTCTCTCTCTTTTTTTTCTTGGATGAGACCAAGAGTGTTTGCTTGAGAGACAGACACAGATAGAAGCCTCTCACACTTCAAACAATGGGGGAGAAGGAGAGAGACAGAGGGTGAAATGAAGTTGTTCCCCTCTTCCTCCCTACTGAATTATGTCTGAAGTTTGTAGTGCTCTCGAGAAAAGGTGGCACTTAAATTGGATTCCTCTCCCTGAACTCTTTCTTATCTGAAGTGCGATGACATCAAAGAAATTCCTGCCTTAGCATTGTCTGCCGGCGTGTCGCCTAAGTGGAGAAGGTGGGCTGCAGACATATTTATAGGAGTTTTTTTTTTTTTTTTTTACTGTAGTTGCGCATATAAGACCGTGGCAGCCGGGCCCAGAGGACATGCGGATGCTACTCTTAATTCCCTCAGAGGTGGCACAGAGGTCCCGTTAAAGATTGTTGCCGGCTGCTTTTCATTTCCTCTCTCACCAACTTCCCACACAAAGCCAACTGCTGCCAGCTGCATACACCAGAGCGCCTGCCGATGCCACCTCAGCATGTGTTTTTCTTCCTTGGCACTTTTCATGTCCTCAGATGACATATAGCCAAGATATTCTGACACTAAAAACAATGAGAATACGTTCAATACAAGTCAAATTCTTCTTGAAAGATACAGCTGGTGTAGAATCATCAAATTCCCATCCAACTTTTGCTTTAAATCAGCGTGACAGTTAAAAGGAATCGCATCAATTATCAAATAGTTTTTATACCTCAACTGTAGAGAGAGTCAGGCCTTTATTCCAAATGTGACAACATAAGTATACGTTTGTCATATTTTAACATCTCCCTTTTTTTCTGATCTGCCGCCGAATTTTGCTGTCGATGCTTTTTGCTGTTAGGAGAAAGTCAACACTTATTTACCACCATGTTAACATTTTAATATTTATCTTAATAAATTCAGCATTAACTACATTTCTACATCCAACATCGCTTTGCTGCTCTGAAGTTCTATTTCTTTTAACAGAAATACTGTTTTGATCTGCTAATTATTTTCAGCTTGTTCTACTTTACTGTTTTTTCATATGTTTTAAAGCCCAACGCTTCCTCCACCAGAGATGTTTCATATTAAAAGCCTTCCAGTCACTCTTTTCTTTTCTTGTAGGCTATTAACATCTGAAGTAAGTGCTGGGTTTAGTTAATAATAGTGTAACACTGATAGAAAGAATGGCAAAGGAGAAGCGATTATAATTGCTGTTTCGAAACTGTACATGTAAATTTAAAGGACCAATGTCTAACAGATAGTGACATCTAGTGGTGAGGTGGCATATTGCAACCAGTGCAACAAACGCAAAAGGCGCTTACTAGATCCAGTGTTTAGTTTGTCCATTCTAGGCTACTGTAGAAACATGGAAGTGCAACATTGTAAGGTAGGGTTCATTCTAAGGTAGCAAAAACATAAGGAGTCTTATTTCCAGGTGATTAAACACTAATGAAAGCACACTTATGAATATTTCATTCCATTCCTGCCAAGTTGATTCAACTAGATGCACCTAAGTCTTAAACACTCTACCTTTAAATTAAATGTACCTTCGTGAGATATTGAGAGTGGTAATTCCAACTTTTTAGCGAGGACACTTCGTTTCTTTACTTGATTCCTTTTTTTTTGACAACTCCCAACATAGTTTCAGTCTTAATATAATCTTTCCTATTTCTCAAATAATCGGATGAATCTTGCCTGATGAATTGCAGATCAATGCAAGAAAATCATAAATGATTAAGTCTTGTTGACTTTTGTTGACAGTTGTTGTCACACTGATCACAAAGTTAAAAAAAGTGATTGGAATGAATGAATGAGAGCAGTGTTTCTCTGAGCAGCAGATACTCTGTTGCTATACTGATGCAAATAGTGAAAATGTAAATAGACTGTACTTATATAGGACTTTTCTAGTCTTTTGACCACTCAAAGTGCTCTTACACTACATGTCACATTCACCCATTCACACACATTCATACACTGATGAGAGGAGCTACCACACAGGGAAGAATCTAACATTCACTTACACATTCACACATTCTCCCCATTGAGAGCATCAACATGTGGAGATGAGTAGCCAGAAATCAAAGCACTGATCTTCTTATTGGTGGACGATCGTTCTACTTCCTGAGCCACAGCTGCACCATGTACAAATGTACATTATGCTGAATTTCCTAGCCAATACACTCTAATACAGGTAAATCCAACCCCCTTCAAGGCCTTTATTAAATACTGGCCTTTATTTTGTATTCTGGCCACATTTGATCAATTGCACACCAATGTAAGATAACTGACTTCTCCCTGCCAAACCCAATCCCTGTGGAGTTCTCAGTACTACCACAGCTGAATTTTTGGTCGCAATGAAATTGACCATGATTTACCGCCAATTTCTAAATATGGCCCTAAAAGCAGAATGACTCACCCAGCATGATTTGCGTGATTACAACAAGTCTGTCAGGCTGTATTGTCTGCCAGGCACTATAGTCACCACCAATCCACAGCTTATCAAGTCAAACTCAGCATTCTGCGTCAGTGTAAAGGTTTTTTTTAATTATTTCTTCGTCTTTTCATTCACAGACAAAAGGCAATGACTCCCCCGTGAAGCATCAACGTGGTCTTAAAAATGCAGAGATGTTGTCCAAGTCCAATCGCACTGCCAAACTTGCAGAAACGAGCTCTAAACGATTCTACCTCTCAGTGTTTTATTCCCTTTCTCATCAATCGAGATGGTTCCCTCATATTAAGACCACGCCGCCATGAGTGTAATGAATCTCTAATTCATTCACACATAATAGCAATTTTTTTCACCTCTGGAGGTAAAACAATGGGGAGCCCAGATGACTCACAGACAGGGAGATTTCACGCTCGTGGGTAGGTGAGGTGGGTAGGAGGGGAAACGGCTGCCTGTAATGAGAGTGTGCATCACTCCGGTAAGATAACCCGAGCATCGTCTCTCTCAAGCCAAACATCACGTTCGACGGATATCAGTGAGCTGAAATAGCGTTCAATCCCTTTTCTGATACTGTCTAGTGCTCTTTTGATCCCGATGTAGCCTCTAGCGATTAAGTGCAGTATGGCTTTTATATGGAAATCCACTATCTTACTGATTACTTTAGGTGGAAAACACTCTCCTGTATAAGCTGTGGTGACCCCTAACATACCTCACTTCTTCCCTGGATTGTTTGAATCAGCCTGGTGGATATAACATCACAGTGGGAGCATCTTTATCCTTTCAGAGCACTACAATAACCATGTCAGGATTAGGAGCCTCCACCAAGATCCACCACCACACCAACCTGTTTGTATCCAGAACTGATCATGCATTAGACCTGAGCTGTAGAAGCAGTGTAAAGGAAGCTGGAATCTTTAAAACATTACAGTAATACCTAAGACTCCATGCATGTTTTCTTCTTGCAGCTTAATATTGTGGACTACAAGGAAGCAGTGTGAGAGTGTTATTGAAATGTGTTACCATTCACAGGTTAAAAGGACCACATGTACAATTTCCTACTAATTCAGGAGCTACAGCTCTTTCCAAAGACAGCGTTGCTGTTTTTTTTTGGATAATCCACAGAACAAACACTCAACAGTTTTCATAGGAACAATTTCAATGAAAACGCCACACAGCAAAGCCTTGAGGATTATCCAAAGTAACAAGGACAATGGGCTTAAAGCAAGAACATCTCTTACTCTAAACCTCTCCTTCTTTTTTCTGTGAGGTTTGCTCACCAAACTTGCTTAACTGTGCAAACTCGTAAATTCTTTGTTTTAGCTTAATAAATGCTACTAATACACAATGAAGGATTGATTATTCTGATATTCAAGAGCCCTCAAATTGCCACTTAACTTCACAAAAATGTCATTCAAAAGCTAAAAAATAGAATTTCAGTCTGTAGCTTGTAAATCAGCAGATGAAAACATAAGAAAATATCTTGGACTCAGTCGTGGTATTATTAGAATGGGGAAATATTAACGGTGCTGTCAAGGTTGTGTCACTGCAGAGCCTAAAGAAGGAAGGAAGAAGTAAAGAAGGCATGGGCTGAAATGAAGTTAGCACGAACACACTGGAAAAATGACTTTAATGGAAAAAATGGGAGTTTAAAATATGTATTTAATTATTAGTTGATTTCAATAAAGCATTTCAACCTCCGAATATATTCAGATTAAGCCATTAAAACTCATAAATCAAGTGTTTTCACCACTGTGGAGGAAGCCTCATAAGAGAACATTATAAATACAAGAAAATTAATATATTTAATTCATTTATATATTTGCCAATGTTGTGATAACCACACAAGTTTATCCTCCTCCTCTATATTTGGCCAGAAGCAAAACTTTCTCAGATATTTCACAACCTGGACATAAAAAACTACATGTACCACAAAAACACAGCACGCTCCTCTTGTTTTGTGCAATAAACTAGTCAAGAAAATCGAGCACATTTCCCAACAAAGCCCACCTGCAGTATCGAGCCCAGCAGACGCTGCCAATCTTCCTGGCACTGCTTTTGTTTTGTTTACTGTAATTATGCTAAAATGAATGTGACAATGATTTATTGACACCAAACGACTACATGTAGCCCTCTTGTTTTTGCAATTAAACTGTATAACAATTCACATTAGTTAGTTAGACAGATGCATCTACCTCCTCACCTCTCTCTCTCTCTCTCTCTCTCTGCTGTATAGCTGCCTGCAAGGACTCGAAGCGGGCCCTGGAGGTCTCCCAGCATGCCGAGGACATGGGTCTGATTCTGGGGGCCTGTGCTGGTGGTCTGGTGGTCCTCATTCTGCTTCTAGGAGCCATTGTCATCATCATCAAGAAGGGGTGAGTGGAAGTGAAAATGTGTGTGTGTGTGTGTGTGTGCTGGCCAGTTGATGACCTTTTCACAGTCAGACATTTATAGCCTGAATGGGGACATGAGCTTTAAAGTCCATGTAAAGTAAGAATAAATATGTGTTCTGAGTTTGACATACCACAGAAAAGTGTGTTGTTAACCACCCTGCCAAATTTGAATGATTAAAAAAATCGCCAAATATATGAAATTAGGCTTCAAAGTTGTGTAAAAATCAGTCTCTTTCTCTGCTACCAAACGCTGTGGGAGTGGCTGCCGAGTTCGCTGAAACCCCGCCCCCTACCAAGTGCCACCTGTCAATCAAAGTCACTACCTCTACCAGAAACATGGACGCTACATCTGAGAGCTTTCTGCTGCTAACTCGGAGGCTAACTCAGCTGCTAGCTCGGTGGCTAACTCAGCTAACTGGCTAACTGTAGACTGTAGTAGTAGTAGTGTGTGCTGAATGTATTTATACCTCTACAGCAGCAGGGGCGGGTTTATGCTAAAGCAGCAGTGATTTTCAGACCCGCCCACTAAATCCTGAACACAGAAATCTTGAAACACAGTTTGTGAAGCCTAGCTCCACAATTCAAATCTAAATGGTTGAAATGCTTTTTACACCTTTTTTAGAAATACATTTATGACCTATTTAATGTGTTTAGAAGAAGATGTTTGAATTCACTTTACACGGTCTTTAAGTGCTTCATAGATACAGTCAAAGTATCAAAATGCTCAGTCCTCCAAGAATTGGGTTAGGGTTAGAGTTTAGACTAGCGCTCAGTTTTCCCTTTTTACCATACATTCAGCGTTCCCCTTATTTATGTTATTTACCTCATTTATGTGCGCTTGTTTTATTTCGGCTCAGTGTTAGAATCTCTACTGCGTTTGCTGTCATTTATGGTTGCATTAGTTTCTCTCCTCTTCTCTCCTCTGCTCTCTGTGCGCTACAATCCGTTAGCTGTGGTTGGCCATGGAGGCGAGAGAGGGGCATTGAGTAGACTCTTTCAGGGAGACAGAACGACTGCATCCCTGGCTTGTAAAGCTGTAACTTGGTTCATTTTGACCATAAAAAAACGTGGCAAATGTTAGACAATGAAAATGAGAATGTTAAACCGGGAAAGGGCGTAATGTGACCTCTTTAAGTTTTATTGTTCCTGTGTAGTCCATCCAGAGGAGTAAATTTGTCTCGATCCCACTTGGCAGCCAGGGTCCACTGAGGAAAAGCGTTTGGCAACCAGAGTGAATTACAACCAGAGTTAAGGGAATGGTAGTGAATTAATCCTAAACTCTCTCCAAACTCCATCGCCTCAGCCAAGCTTTTGTGTTCCATCTCATCTTTTAATTTCAAGGTCTGCGTATCGGCTGAGCACATTCAAAACGCATCCTACTCGCACCGGAAACCGCTGGCTGCTTTCCACCTGCAAATGACCTCTGTCGTCAATGGCACCTGCAGTATATTCTGCCCTCACTATAGCCGGGCGATGGTGAAAACGCTCTTCTGAGTGTGAAATATTTCATCAAGGGGGCATGTTATTCCATTGCCCACTCAATTACATGAGGCGAGCAGCTGTGAGGTGCCAGTGGATGGCCTGGTAATTGGTTAGGAAGGTTGTTTTTGCTTTTTTTTTTTTTTGCTTTTTTTTTTTTTGGAGACAGGAACTCCTCCGCCCTGAGGAATTTTCTCACAGAGAATAGCGGGAGAATGAATGGGGATGTCTGGTAGAAGGCAGTGACTGATAAGATTCAGTGGGCCAATCTAGCCTGCACAATAGGAACTAGACAGCCATGAGGCGGCAGGGCCAGACTTGTTTATATTTAGCAACAAGATATTGTCACTCTGCATGTACAAAGTCAGACAGTTTGTTTTGCTTGTGTAATCAATAGGAGATCCCCTGCACATACACAGCAGTGTGATTCAGTGGGGGATGCTGGTCAAATGCAGAGCAATGAGAAAGAATTAGAAATGAAGGAAGGGGCTTGCTGCACACCCAAAAATTCAGCTCTGCACCAACTCCAACTTTGCAATATTTATTCAAACGCTTTTTTTTTTTGTTGGAGGAGCGAGCAGCTTTTTCTTTTTTTTCTTTTTTTTTGCATACGCTTCATCAGGTTCGCTCAAGGCTGGAGCCAACTTGTTTTGAGGAACCTGCACAACTCCATGTTCCAAACACACAAGGTCCCACAAATCAACCAGTACTTCTACACTGCAATGCCACAGACTTGCTAAATAATATCCATCATCTTAAGAGTGAAACCAACTGAAATATTAAAAATATTAATGCAGGGTCCCTCTGCAAGACCTTCATTTTTCTAAAAGATATTATGCAAACTTGATTCTTTGAATTAAATAAGCCGTCTGCTGTAATTATGGCAGAATAAATCCTCCTACGTTTAAGGCAAAAGATAAATGGTTTCTAGATAGAATTCATTCACTATTAGACTTTGTTTATCTTAATATCCTTTTTTTATTCATTGATATTTGCATTTTCTGTTATATAGTCATAAAACTGCTGTCTCTTTTGGTGCGTCTGTCATACATTTTTTAACATGTCTGCTCCCCTAAAAGAAAACAATTCATCATTTGTTTGTTGAAATGTTAACATACTCCAGCTTTTCACTCATTTGTCTTTGTTAGATACTGAATGCTTCCATCTTAATGAAGGTTGGAGGACGCTGTAAACACCAGCAGCACAGATAGAAATAAGTGCAGGACTTTATAGTTTTATCCTTTACATGCTTTTTATAAATATATAGAATTTTGCCAATAAAACAAACAAAAGGCCTTTTTCAGTCATTGTTGTACTTAAGTAAATGACAGAGACAGTGTGGTGCCTTCAAGGGCCCATGATGGTTTAGAGTACTTTAAAAAGTATAATAAATCTACAGTTTTATATGCTTTAATGTGATCTATGCTTGTGGAAGAACCAAAAATATTTCAAAATGTTTTGATTTTGCAGTACCTGATGCTGTTTTGATGCTCAGACCTTCATCAATTCATGTGAATTATGTAACATTGAATTAGTGAGTTTGAACTAATGATGGTTTCATTGCAAAATACAAGTGCAATCCAAAGTGGGCCTTGGAAAAATAATGAAAATTCAAAGTAAGGAAGCTTTAGACATAGTATATAATACATTCAAATAGAGCTAGATAAGGATACAGAAACATTATAATAGATACAGTCGAATTACAATTGAATTACATAGCACAGTTGTACCTAATAAAGAGGCCAGTGAGTGCATAATCCAGTAAAAACCTCTCTATCATAACATGTGAACATTTACATTTGTTGTGTTTTCGTGTGCAGCTGAAGCTTTCTTTCTTCATATCTAATGCTTTGGTCCTACTTCCTGAAGCCTTGCTACAGTAGCAACATTCCAACACACAGAGCATCTTCATTTATCTTTCTGGTTGCCCATCATGATAAACCATAGTCACCTCTCTTTTTTTTTTTCTTCTCCTCACTCTGTCTCTCTCCTTTCCTCCTCCTTCATGCTAATCAGAAGGGACTTCTATTCTTACCCTTACTACCCGTAAGTTACTCCTCTCTCCATCCTCCTCCACCATGATGCCATCCCGCCCCCCACCCCCCTTGCTTGCCCTTCGTAGTCCCCCCTCAGGATTACTAGAGTGGAAATAAGCATTGCTATCTGTACCCACATCCTCCAGCATAGACTCCCCCCACCTTCCTCCCACCGCTCCCTCCTCTTCCTTCGTCCACCACCACCCCCCACCCCCCACACACACTCTTTCGCTATCACCAGATCTCACTTTTCAATCTCGTAGCCCTTATATCCCCCCCCCCCTCCTCCTCTCAGTTCAATTTCTCATCTCCTCACCCACCCCTCCTTTATTTTTCGTCCTTATCTTTTTGCCTGTCTCTCTCTCATTCTGCCCCTTCTTCGCTGTCCTCTATCTATTATTGCTCCCTGTCCACTCTCTCTCTATCTTTCTATCCTCCCACTCTCCTCGCCTGCATCTCTACAGCAGGAAGAAGGTGGCCATAAACAAAGCGGCCATGTCCTACAGGCAGGAGAAGAGCCGGAAGCTGAGCTCTCTGGACTGCAGCATGACAGAGCAGAGCACTCTCCAGCAGGATGAGAGGATGGCTCACTCCTTCATGGATGCCCACGGCTGCAACGCTCGAAGTAAGACAGCGAGAACATATGGTTACTCTTGAGATGGAGCCCCCTCTTCCCTGACCTTCAGTCGTGTTTACTCCAGAGCTTGTATCCAATCTGTTCTTGCCAGACCATAAGGTGCTCTCAACAGAGAAATCAAGACTCTTGTCTGTTGGAATATTTCACAGTGCCAGTCAGTTCTCACGTCACTGGAGAAACACTGACTTTCTTTCCTCGAGCTGCTTTACACAAGTAATAATAAAATATAAAGTGCAGAGTGCATAATGTCAGCGGTTTGACTTTATCTATGTGTGTGTGTGTGTTTCGTGTTCCCAGCCGAACAGCGTAGCTCCGTCAACGAGTCCAGCAGCTTACTAGGGGGCTCACCCCACCGCCACTCTCGGAGGAAGAGCTCGCCCTATCACACGGGTCAGCTCCACCCGGCAGTAAGGGTGGCTGACCTCCTCCAGCACATCAACCAGATGAAGACTGCAGAGGGATACGGCTTCAAGCAAGAGTATGAGGTAAGAGAGACACTTTTGTTTTGTTTTGTATGGCTTTCAATTTAAAGGAATTGGTCCTCCAGCTTTGTAGAAATGGTTTATGGAAGACCTTTTCCTGTTTCAACATGACAATACCACCATGCACAAATCCATCTCTCTAAAGACCAGTTTTCTGAGTTGTGTTTGTGAGAACTTGACCTGGAACTCCATCCAACACCTTTGGGAGGAACTGTATGGTTGACTGAAAGCCAGACCTCATCACCCCACATCAGTTACACTAATGCTCTTGTGGCTGAATGGGAATCTGGTGGAAAGCCTAAAACTAGAAGAGTGTTGGGAGTATATCAAGATGAGGGAGAATTCCTGTGATTTCAAGACAAAAGAAGAGGCAAAGATATACTGATGTTTAGTCAAGAACGGTGTTGGGGAATGTTATTTTTTAAGTACCGTAGTTACATTATAGCACTACCTCCTGAGAAAAGTTAGAGTGAGTTGTGATTCCTCATGTTGTTTTAGTCCAGACCTCCTTTAAATATAATGACTGTACATCATCACAGAGCGAAGTCTGGCCCATCATCTGTAAATCTTTACACTTACAGCAGGAAAGACAGACACAATGTCTCATTTACAGCTCTTTATTGGACTAAAGTGGCTTCTCAAACATATGCACACATACAAATTATAAACTGCAAACAGGCTTTTCAAACACATCTCTACATCACTGCAACAGGCCAACAAGCTCTTGTTACTTGCAATGTTGCCCTTATTTCTTCCCACAAATTCAAAATAATGTGAATATTTCCACAAAGTGAAAGCTGTCCCATCTTGCTATCTCACTCGCCGAGCTGCCGTCCACTCGCGCAATGACCGTAGCATATAGCAATGACCGTAGCACATAGCAATGACCGTAGCACGTAGCAATAACCGTAGCACATAGCAATGACCGTAGCACGTAGCAATAACCGTAGCACATAGCAATGACCGTAGCAAGTAGCAATGACGGTAGCACGTAGCAACGACCGTAGCACGTAGCAATGACCATAGCATGTAGCAATGACCGTAGCACGTAGCAATGACCGTAGCACGTAGCCAGGTGCCTGCTTGCCCGAAAAGTAGCAGTTCAAATTTGTGGAGGATTTTCTTTTCTAGAGGAAAAGGTTACAGGAGTATTTGTTTTTAAAAAAAACACGGATTACCTTTTTGAGAATGTAACTAAACAACTGTGTATTTAAATTGCGGACCGAAGGCGCTAGGTTAAAAGTGGTTAAAAGTAATCCAAGGACTCTTATGTATTACTTTATAAGACTTTACCCCCAACACTGGTCAAGAACCATGCGTCAACCTACAAAATGCTCTTTCCTACATTCCCTATAATGCAACTCAGTGGCACCTCTTACAAACTCCACATTTACACTTAGTAAGTCAGGCTTTCTGTTAAAAAAAAACAAATCAATCTGACCTGTGTTTGTTTGTGTATGAAATTGGGCACACCAATGCTGGTTTTGGAATGTAGCATTCAACAATATTGTATGGGTTTTCATTCAACAGCAGCATTCAATAAGTGAGCAGGACTGTGAGTCAGGACACATGACAGCTGTTGGGCTCATAAATGTGTCAACAATACCTCTTTTGCCTTGAGCTGGGAAAGATAAAGAAGTGTAAACAATATTGGAGAGGACTTTGAAATTCTTTATATTTTTTGTGCCCAGCTATAATGTACAGGAGTATCTGTCTCTGAATTACTGCAGCTCCTGTCTACTTTGAAAATGCTTAAGAGGAGTGTTTAATATTCATGAGAAAGCAGTAAAATGCTTTTTTACTTCATCTGCATTACAGATACGATGTAGATATTCTGAACTTTCTGGTGCTGCGCAGACTAATTATGCCTTCCGAAGTTACTCTTTTCAGATTTCTTTTTTACTTTAATATAAAATCCTCCACATCAACCAGTGGTGATGTCTCTTTTTTTTTTACCTTCACCTGCAGGAAGCCAGATGTACTTTTCGATTCATTAAGCTATCCCCTGAGGGACCAACAAATCCCCCCCCCCTCCGCCCTCCCTCCAAATCAATATATGGGTCGCTTTTTCACTCCTCAGTCTGGTTCCCCATCGCCTGGAGAAATAAACAAGATGAAGGGGATCAGCGTGCACACTGCACTCAGACTTCATAACCCTTATTTCCCACAGGGTTGTGCTGCTGCCATTGATCAGACATGTTGGAAAGCATTGTGGGGAGTTGTGAATGAGGCAGGCCCTTGGTCTGGGTAGGGTATGGTATGTGTTGTAGTTGGAGGCCAACATCTGGAACCAAGGCCAATGAATACACAGTGGACAGTAAGCATGTCACACACCCATCCACCTGTTGTAGTAGAGTCTGAAGAAGACCAATGCTGATATTTGACAGTAAAAACAGTGCTGTAACTCTACTCCTATCTGGTATTCATTATTTCACATAAACATTTTTGATAAGCAACCCTTACATTTCGCTATTAAAGCTGCACAGGTCAATATTTTTTAAATCAACAATGTTGATGACTACCTTTTGATTTGAAAACTGGAACCCACAGAAAATCATCATCCTATCTACTCTGTAGATACAGCAAACTCTACAGAGCTTTTTAGGCTTCCCAAATTCATCACTTTGGTTTAACAGCCCACAAACTCTTTCAATCAATTGAGAACCCATTGGGCTTTCCAAGAACCCATTGGGCTACTTTCCTAGCAGCAAACAGACAGACAAACCTAGCGACTAGCTTGTGAGCATAGTGAAACATCATCGGTAAAGAACCAGATAAAGAGCTAGGAGTTGTTTGAGACTAAAACAGAGCTAATGTTGCGCCATGTCTACTATATATGTAAGTAGGCTGTTGAAGCCATTGCAACTTTACAAGGTGATATTTTGTGTTCCTAGCTTGTTCTGCACCAAGAGACTGAAAAAGTCAATTAAAGCAGCTTTAACGAGCGGTGACCAACATATGTACCAACATGTGTTCAACATCTGTAATGGCATTATTTTCTTACAATTCTCAAAAATTGAGCAGCAGTGAGATGATATTTCAAAGGCATAGCTGTAGAGCTGAAATGTCAAACTACTCATTCACTGTTCCATTAAGCTAAACAGGATGTTGTTTAGACTCCAAAAAATAAAAAAGCAGCTGGACAAAGGCAGGTTTGTTAAGCAGGATCAGGTATTACCTGCGCAGGTTCTGGTGGCAGATGTAATACCCTGATCAGTTTGTTTTCTCCAGCTCGGCCCAGGGTCTCAGGTGGTCCCAATTTGTCACCCTCACCCAGGGGGGATTGGTCCGCCGCAGATGAGAGACAACGTGCCTCAGCACAAGAGCCTGGATGTGCTTACCGATACAGCAAAGAGATCAGGCTGTGACTTAAAATGCAACAAAATATGACAGGACTCAAGCTAAGGCCCATCCAAGCTTATATTTGTTTTGTTTTCCTCCTCCTGCTCTTCCTCCTCTTATGGTATTGATTTAGGTTCAATGACTCATCTCGCCGCACCAGCAGATTTACTAGATGGGTGTCATAAACAGCTGTCACAAATTTAGCAGTTTAACGCTGAGGTATTATATAGCAATAGGTTCTTCAAGCAGGGAGCCTCACACTGCGTCTAGAATGAGAATGACTGCAGTGGGCCGCTGCCTCCTCCTCCTCCTCCTCAAGGCCGCAGCCATCTCTCATTGCCGTGTGTCATCTCTCAGCCTCAGTCTCTCCCTGCTATGTTGTGGCAGATGTCTGCTGATGACTTGGCAAGAAGCTATATTAGCAAAGTTACTGAGACAACTTCAGGGTAACACTTTGGAGAGAAAAGTCAGAAAAGTCGTTTTGATTGTGCATTTCGAGATGTATCAAAGACACATTGGACCTGATTTAGTTTCCTTTTTTATGTCTTTTTTTGAACTTATCGTGTGGTTTCTGACTTTGCTTTGCAGAGTTTTTTCGATGGCTGGGATGTCACAAAGAAGAAGGATAAAACCAAAGGAAGGCACGACAGCTTGCTGAGCCGTGAGTACCCGTGTATTTAGCCTACTGGGTCAAATAGCCACTGACAAGGAAGCAATGTTGATGCTGTTAGTTCTTGGCTGTGTTTCAGTCGGTCTAGGTTACAGTACACTTTAGCTTTCATACCTTTTTTTATGCTGACAATATGAAAACAAAACTTGAAACATAGCCAGAACCACCTAATCATTAATTTCCCCCTACTGCTGAGTGGTTATAATTCTACAAAATAGCAGCCCTCAACTTATAATGTAATTAAGCTTTGATTAATTAATATTGATTGTTAGGAGCTTAACCAATGTTTTTGAAATGTTGCCGGTCACAATTATATTAAAGATTTTATTTTCAATGTTTTACAAGGGTCATTGTAGAATACCCTCTGAAATTACAAAAACCCAGACTAATTAACTCTTTTCTATGAGACATCATTTTTGCAGACTGGCGCTTAAAGGATGATTCCATATTATTATTAAAACTCTTGTCCTATTAGCTTTTGTGATAATTTTGTATTGTTTAATACTATACTCTTCAAAGAATTTGCTGAGGTCAGGGAACACAACAGTGTTGATACAATGGATTTCAAGCAATCAGATGATTAGACAAATTTTAACGAGCTAACAGTTAAGCCACATTATCTAAACCACTTTATTTAGATGTAACACCTCAAGGGAATGCAACTGAAATGTTGGTAATTAAAGATGAACTTGTGTGTTTCATGGTCTTTTAATTATACCAATAGTCCGAACAAAATCCAATGGAGAGGCATCCTTTTATTACTATGGTCCTCGTTTATATTCCTCTCAGTTATATCTCTCCACTGACTCTGTTTGTAGCACTACATCAATTCCTGTCCTCATGTTACCATCATGTCATGATCCTGATGAGTTCCACACAGTCAGGTTTACAGGTTATGAAAGTGGGAAAAGGCGAGCAGTGGTATCGGATCAGTACTCTGTATCAGCAAATACTGAATTTGCGATGTCAAAATTGCTATCAGGAAGTAATAAATTGGATCAGTGCATTCCTGTCTTTAATAATGTGTGTGATTGTCAGACTTATTTTTAGTGATGTTGCTTTATTCCCTGGTATCAGCCAGTACTTTGTGAGTACAAGGTGATTTATGATGAAACAATGGTCAAAATTGCAAAAATAAAACCTAAGTTCAAATTAAGTGAATTTCTGAATTCAGTTCGTTGGACTGATGAGGAATTCTTGTTAAGCCACATACCATACCACTGTAAATTCTCTGGTTTAATTATGGCCAGGGACTGTCATACCCCTTCCTCTATTCATATTCTAACCTCTGTTTTATTTGAATTTGTTGAAACAGACCATCTGAGATCTGCCTTTGGGTTAATAAAAGCCAATATACTCACTGATACAGCAGATGGGTCTTGTAATTGTGTAGTCAGTTACCCTTAAAATTATTTTTTTATGCATTTCAGATGATCGCCATCGAGTCAAACTCCACTCCCTGCTGGCAGACCCCAGCTCTGACTATGTGAATGCCAACTACATAGATGTAAGTCATAGTTTCCCCTTCTTCCCTCCTTCCTTCCTGTCTTTGCTGATCCCACAGCTGCGCCATAAGAAATCCTACAAGTCGTCTTTTATTGTTATGGTGGACTCAACTAGACCATCTATGGTGTTTGACCACTCTCTTACACAGACTGAACTGTCATTTAGTGGCTACAACACACAACATAGTATCATATCTATGCATGTGACTAGTACATGCAGGCTTTGAGGCATGGATTTATCGCAGCAACTCCAAAGATCCTACAAGAGCCTGTAAGCTGGGAGCACCGGTCCTCATGACTCACCCAAAGGCTTTTGTAAGGCGAACTTGCACGACAATTGGGCCCAATATAACACAGCTGATCCTTTCATCTACTGTCAGATTTTGATCTTACCTACAGTTCAGCTCAAGTGAGTATCTCAGGGTGCCTCTCCAGTCCCAGCAGCAGTTTGTGCTCCTGCGAGATCCTATCTTGGTAGCTTTGCATTCGATGGACAGACACTGTCTAAAGAATGGGCAGTCTTTCCTTCAGTATAGGCCAGACTTTGAGCTGTGATGCTCATAATGTCAGAGTCACATAAAGGTGAAGGCTCAGCAGTCTTACCTTTTGTTTTTGGTGTAGCCTACTCATAGGTTTAAGGTGAGTTATGGTCTCTGAATGCTGTATTAAATCCTTTATTTCAACTATCATATGCCGAGCAAAAGGCAATGTAAAGTGGACTGAGAGGGCAGATCAACAGTGGATGCCTGACTCAGTGTATACGGGTAGGATCAGTTATAACATAATGTCAAAGCTCAGTGTTGTGCTCGGCCACTTTATCCCTGTTAGCGCTCCAAGAGGACTCCATTAGGATGAATGCTCCAAGGACCTTTGTGTCATTAGCTGTGCTGTCTACAGCACTGCCTGCCTGTCATGCCAAGACCCCTGGCTCACAACACTGCAGCAAAATGATTCCAAATGATTCATGGAACAGGCCAATGTTACTTTTTTTTTTGTTTTAGAGGTTAAACGGAAAAGTTTTTAGCCCTTTCCTCTCATTCACATGCATATTTACATAATGTTTCTTTGGCATAGGTGAAAAGACATGCCATTTGTTTAGTTGCTTTCTATTGCTGAAAGGTGTAATACAAAAATGATACCATCCACATTCAGTTCTTGAAGGATTTTGTGTCTGCTGTTCTAAACACCAACCTTCACTTAGTTTTTCCTTGCTCTGGTGCTCAGGATGTAATGCCTATTACAGTTGGTATTAGATAAAATAGGTAGGAGTAAGGGAAGCAGTGTTCTACTTTACTTTATATCTCAAGAGACTCAAGGAAACTTTACTGTCAACCCATCCATATAAAAGTGCACACTAGGGAACTACCCATAAAGAGCAATTTCCAGTTTTATACAACTTGGGTTGGACCCACTTTTCTGAGATCTAAAAATGTGTCTACATCGCTAAAAGGTCAGATAATAAGAAACACAAGGTCAAATGATCATACAGGTCATATACAAATCCTGAGGTAAGCTAATCTTTTTTTGAAAGACCAAACAAAGGCAATTATTAGCTAAACTGTTTTCCTGGTTTAACTTTGTCCCAACCACCCTTAATGCAGGCAAATAGTGCACATCCAATTTCCTCTGCAATGAGGGATTCTCATTCTCATATCATAGTCTGATTGACTGCATCATGTTTCTTGCCGTGACTGACTTTTAGTGTTTTTTAACCCTACCGCAAGGCAAATCGGAATGACTTTAAGTTAAGGCTAGGTTACTACAACTATTGGTAAGGTTAGAAAAAGCCTTGGCAAAAATGGGACACACTACTTCCTGCATTGGCATTGAATGTTGGAACTTGATATAAATTGTAAGGGGTGAAATCATCCAAAATGTAATTCTAAGTGATAATGGCTGGTCAACTACTGCAGAGCACAATGCAACTTTTGAAAAAGAAAATTGACCTTTAGCAATATAGTATATTAAATTCCATGATGTATTTCCTGCCCACTTTCATTACAAATCTGACTAAATTGTCAAATGTGTTAAGCAAAACTCTGTCTTCACAGGCTTCAGATCAAAATCTGCCACAGCAATCTTTTCTCTCTCTACTCATTTACTTTAATTCTCAATAAGTATAAAAAACTGTGATTACTAAAAAACTAAAGTTGGTCTTTTGAACAAAAGCATAGAAATTTGAGGTTTCTGAACATTATTTTCTCCACAGGTCCTGAGTGCAAGCCGCTCTCTAACCATTTCATTACCCACTTATCCTGGTCTAATCATAATAACTAGCTCTTGTTTCCTCCCCTACTTTTCTTCTTTCTTTCTCTCTGTTTTCCGCCCCCCCCCCCTCGTTTTCAACCTTTTGGCATCTCTTAGATTCGGATAAACAGGGAAGTAAGTACCTTGCTTCTCTTCTCTTTCCATCTTCTCTCCCTTTTCACGCTGCCCCCTCTTGCAGTCCCTGCCAGCCCTCCATGGCTTCCTTCCAACAGCAGACCTTCATTCCCTTTTCCGCTCTGAGCTGCTGAGCCTTTCTGCCTTTAGCCATCACTTTTTCCCCTGGGTTTATTTTTTTCCTAAACTGACTGCAGCAGTCTCTCTGTCCTCTTTCATCTGTAGTCAGGTGTTTCACATGGAGTTCTTGCTCAACATGAGGCTGTCCTACAAAAGGCCTGATAGTTTGCCACAGAGAAAAGTAGACTATGTCCAATCAAGTCACCTAAATTACATCGAAATCGGTGTTCAGACACACCATGACTCAGTAGGCATTATAAATCTATCCAGTGACATTGGCCTGAGAAGAAAACAGAAAGCATATACAACTGCATCAGTTATTTTACACAATATATTTTGTCATACTTTATGGGACTTTTTCTTATGGCCTATATATCAGAAATCTGAGAGAATATCACGCCACAATACACAGTGAAATTCATGCACCTGTCCTTGCAGTGTTTGCAGGTTTGATGACATAGTGACTAATTGTGGATCTAGTTGGAAATGTACTGTGACTGGCTCACAAACCAGCAACATGCTAGCCAGCCAGTAATGACCAGCTGTAATACTTCTCCAACTAGCTAGCTCTCCAATAAACTACACAATAAGTTGTCTTTGTTCCAGATACACACAGTACTAGTATACATTTTGACACACCTTGCTATTCACTTGAATAAGAAAGTTTGTCCAAACTTTTGACTGGTAGTCGAGCTAATAGGATAGCTTCTTTGAAGCCTCTTCAGCTGTTTGGTTTCTCACAGGTTAGTGTATTTGGTACAACTTTGAGTGAACGCCTAGTGACACCAAAAAGGCTTGAAGCAGAAATCATTTATATAGGAGCTGCTTGGTGACATTGTGGCTTCTTGCTAGCTGCCTAGCTACAGGCAAGCTGACCAGTAATACACTAACTAGCCAGTTAGATGCAAGCCACAAAAGTGCTATTTGGCGTGCTAGAAAGTGAAGTGCCACTGAGAGAACTAGCTAGCTTGGCCTTGACACCATGGATGTATAATAATACCTGGATAGCCTTACTGCCAATTTTTCCCATTGGCCAGTGGCGGAATTGCAGTGAAAAAATCCCATTAGGCCCAAAAAACATTTCCCCTATTGATTCCAATTATAAAAGAGATGTCTTGTAGAACTGTTGACAGGACACTTTGATCTGCAAATAAGGTCAATTATGACTCTTTCTATCATGAATTTTTTAAAAATCTATTACATCATCTCAATATAAAGTCTATGGGATGAGCAGGGGTTCATGGGTGGGGGCCAGTGGGAGAAATGCTATTGCACATATTTAGTGAGCTGCATACCCCTGGATGTAAACCCTGACACTTTATGTTTCCTCCTTGACCAAATCCACTCATTTCATTAAAATTGATGGATTTTAGTCTGATACAGAGTAGGAAATTGGTTTTAACTCACCAAAAACAAACTACAAATACTACAAATATTTAGTCTGACTTATAAGGGATACAGTTTGTTACATTTCTCAACCAAGGAAACTCCAGCTTTTAAGAGTGTTACAGAACTTCCCTAACTCGAGCCTCAAGAGGAGTTACAGTAGAAGTTCGACCAGGTGGAAAATCAAGATATTGAGTAGAGAAAATGACTTTCTTGTGATTTTTTTACTGGGGTTGTAGAGCAATTGCTCCATCAACACAAACAACTCCACAGAAAGTGAGTTATTGAAATGTTTTGGCAGCAAGGAAATCAAAATCTAAAACGCAACAGTGGGTAGAAGCACAATAGCTATAATTTGTGTATTTTTAAACTTTTGTCAGATTTGGCAAACTATACTTTGAGTCATTACTTGTGCTTAAGTAGCTTGTCAAACACCTAGTATTGATTGTCTATTGTTTAGTTTTTCCTGCCTTAGAGTTTCAAAATCAAATGAATTTGTTGATCCCACAACTCAACATGAAAAAAAAGAGCTCCAAAAAAACCCTCTAGGTGTTGCAGAACTCTTAAAGGTGATGTCATTCACTCTCAAAGGAGCAATACTCACCAGCAGGATGTTTTTACTCCCTCTGAAGCTTCCAGCAGGATTCCTATGAGTGATCCTGAGATACATCATAAATATGAGCTCTGATTTTCATTAACTTGCATACACCAAGGTCAGATCCTCATTGACTTCATAGTTTGTACAAGCCAAAATTTGTCGAGGCTAACTGAATTGAAAGAAACACCCAAAAATGATTTTTGTTGGTAGAATTGATAATGCTTTCCACTTCTCAGATGACTCTGCATGTTTAGGTTTTTTTTGCTTTCCAGTCCATTGTGAATTCATTTTGCTTGATGTTTTTCTGCTTGTTTTCCTTTCTGCTGTTGGAAAATGCGGTTGCCAAGGTGACAAACAGGAAACTGGTCGGCCAAAGGGAAACTCTGCATCGGAGGCTCATGGGAATGAGGGTCTCTTTCATAGCGATAGCCATCCATCTCAACTTCCCTCTGTGGCATGACAGTTATGGAATGTAATGTGTTTGTCTGCCTGGGTGAATAGTGCATATGTATATATCAGTGTGTGGGGCGGTTGATATGTGTGCCTGTACAGTATTTGTACAAATGTTTACCGTATACAGCAGTTGGAATCACTTTACCCATGAGTGATGAGTGGGCGCGCTAATCTTAATTCTGGGGATCTATCACGCTTGGCTGCTTTGCATTCAGCACACAGGTTTTGGTTGGTGGAGGGCCAGGACGCCGCTAATAGCCTTCCAGGCCGTGCACACTGTATCATAACTGCAGTAATGCCAAGCTGAGCAGAAAGGAGAGAGCCAGATCAGTCAGTGTCACTCAGGTAGAATTACTCCCAGAGCTGAAGATCCCATACTTGTCAATCTACCTTTGATCAGCAGCACTGGCTGCATGCAAAGCACCGTGCGCCAGGCCGCCTTTGAAATACAGCTCCCTCACTCTGCATGTAATGACCTGGCTCAGAGACAGGCAGAGAAAAACTTGAATTAATGCCATTTCTCTATGCATTGTAATTCAAGTGCGACCCTTCGTCCAAACCCGGATTCGAAACAGTGCAAAGAATTTGGCCGGCCAAACATGCTAATGTATTTTAAGCAAAGCGTCATCGTGCTCAGTCGATAGCGGGCCGCAGATTACTTTTCACGGCCGCTGGAATATCTTCAGTCAAAAGCAGAACAGAAATTCAGCAGAGCACTGACATGAAACCCAGCTCTGAGATGAATAAGAGATGACTTGATGCTGAAAATGGAGAAAGAGAATGGATGGGAGGGGTGAAATGAGAGTTAGAGGTCCCCGAGTTTCACTTCATCATGTGCTCCTGTAATTATTAACTCACTCTTCAATTCTTCTTTTCTCCATCATCTTTCTCTCTCTCTCTCTCTCTCTCTCTCTCTCTCTGTCACGCAGGGTTACCAGCGATCGAACCACTTCATCGCCACTCAAGGTGAGTTTCATGTGCAAAACAACCAGCGACAGGGCAGTGTTCGACTGCCAATATTTGCGTTTGTTTGTGCTGTTCTTTACACGGCACCGCAGCCGACAATATTAAAATGACTTTCCTGAATTATTAATGTGTAAACATCAAGGAGCCTGTGTTGCATCATGCTCACATCTGGATCTCCACCATAAAGAATCACTTTCCTCTGTCGGTGAGAAAACACTCCCAATAACAGTCGACTGTAATTGTCAGTCAATCTGCACTGTAACACTACTGACTGTCACTCTCTGTGAAGTTCTGCTTTTGTGTCTCTCCTCCCCGCCATCTGCATGTGTGGTGCACCAGCTCTCTGATGTCAGTTTGATACACTATATAGGCTGCATTCCCCAAGTGGCATACACACACACACACATATACACACATACATACACACACACACACACACACACACACACAGACACACATATATTCACAGGGAGAAAGACAGAGCCAGAAAGAAAGGAGAGAAAGAGACTGAGAGAGAAAGACAGCAAGACATTCTCTTTATTCTCTCCCGGCTCTGATCCTATTTATTCAGTGAATATGTTTTTCAGTACATAATCCCCCTCTGATTTCTTTTCTATCTTTCACTTTGGTCTCAGTTCTATCACTTCACAAAAGTAACCTCCGAAAATGTCTCTCTCTTTCTCTCACATTTTGCTTCTTTCTACGTGCTAGGGTGTAGAAAGAGGTGGAAATAGTGCCACAATGTGTTAAAGTGGAATACTTTGGTGACATTTTGCTTGAAGTAGAACTAAAGTTACTGCTGTAAGGATTTACATGAATAAAACTACAAAAAAGTATCAGAAGATATAAACTAAAAACAAACGTCATTAATTTTACATATTTACTGGTTTCAAATGCTAAAAATAGTGCTTGAAAATGCACAAGAAGGGCTTTTCAGTATGCTAGATTTCATTGCTGTCTATTAAGATAAATGAAAAAGTCCTAGTCCTTGTGATTTATAGTTAGGCATAAGTTTGAGTGCACAGTAGAATTCTGTTATTGTGCACAGTCTCTGAAGTGTATTTGCTTGGTCTTGTGTTAAACCAATATTGCCTAGGGTTGTGTTTTCTTGGCTTGGTTTATGTATAGATGAGTGTTAGTTGGTATAAGAAACTTTAAAGGTCTTCTATACTTTAAGTGTCTGGTCTGTATAATCTACCCTGCTGAGTTCATAAATGTGTTTCATGTTTGAGTCTGAGCCTGTGTTAGAGGAAGTGAGTTTTTCTATTTTCGTGTTCGTTCAGTTATAATATGTATTCCTGTAAATCATTCTGGATTTGTTCTGTGAGGTGTGTTTGCTTCGATGTTCTCTAGTTTTTCAATCTTTTGTTCTGAGTACGTTTCCTGTTGCTTGTCTTTCTTTTTCTCTTTGTGTGAATATAATCTGTTTCCCAAAGCAGTCATGGTGCTATTTCCAGTGAATCATTTATTTCAAGGCAGGAAGTCCGCTCTTTGAATATAATTATTTTTAAAAAAGGTTGGCGTCATCAAGTAAGGATATATTAAATTGATATCTGTTGGATAGTTTGAGAGAATGGTTGGTATTCCAGGTGAAGGAGGCTGAAGCATGATGGCTGTGTTACTAGATAAAAAGAGTTCAATGCAAGAGTAGGAGTGATGAAACCTTGAAAAGAATAAAAATTTGATTGGAGTCGGGTATTTTAATCACCAGCCATCGCCAAGACCTAAAATCACTCATGAACTGTTTAAGTGTTTCTGTGGATTGGCAGTTATGGCTACTCTTTAAATTGTTAGACCTGTGTAATGATGGGTTCATAACTGCATTGAAATCTCCTCTGATTATTATTGGGAGTGTGACAGATTGGAGAG
Organism: Scomber japonicus; assembly: GCF_027409825.1. Classification (NCBI taxonomy): domain Eukaryota; kingdom Metazoa; phylum Chordata; class Actinopteri; order Scombriformes; family Scombridae; genus Scomber; species Scomber japonicus. Next base: position 26,268,864 of record NC_070592.1, on the reverse strand, counting down.
AGCGGTAAGAAAGGTGCAGGAAAAAGGATGAGTCATCAGTATTTGATCGATTAGATATGTGCAATAGTGATTAGGCTGTTGTGTATCGTGGTATTAATATGATAAATCATCATTAAGGATCTGTGATAGTGTTATTATGAATAAATGACATGCTTTTGTGTATTACAATGGCTACCCCTCTGTGCTTGGATTGAAAATGGGTGGACACATTTGGATTCAATTATTGTGGTATTAATTAATGATTGGATGTATTAGTTACATATAAAAGGCATATGTCTGCCTATAATTTGTTTGTCTGGTTGAGTCTTTTTGCCCGTCAACCAATCCCGATGGATGTTCCTAGTTACAAATGGAATTGTTTCATTGCGACAAGACGCAGGAATCTGTTGTTTGAATGGTTTTTGTGCTTTGTGCTTGTCTGTTAGTGTGTGTGTGTGTATGTCTGTGTGTATGTACAGGCATATACACTTATATATCTCTGTGTGTTTGTGTGTAGATGGGTGTTCTTTCATAGATGCAGCGCTTGAGATAAGTGTGTGTGTGTGTGTGTGTGTTTATGCTTTTTTTTTTATGCGTGGGAGAATGGGTGGATATGGTCTCCCAGCGATAAAGTGCATGGGTGTGTTTTGGATAAAGGGATCTGGTATGAAGAAAGGAAGAGATAAAAAACAAAGGGTAGAAAACAAAAACAGAAAAGGAAGACATAAAGTATAAAATTCCTCATGAACTGTTTTTCCTTTCTACAAGCCAAGGTGCATGGTGTAAATCCAAAGTGCATTTTTCATAACGATACAAATCAGCAGTCAGGGGATTATTTTCTTGACACAGTGGAGTTTGCCATCAATGTACAACTCATCGACTGAAATAACTGCTTTTCTTCCTCCTTGCATGTTCTGCTTTCTGATCGGGAGTAGTATTTTGCGTCTGTCCAGGAATCCTCTGAGGAATCGATTGTTAAATCCATAGTCTGTGACTTTCAGTTTCTTGCCGTGATGTTGCACCTGTTGTTTTTGTTTGAAATGTTTGAATTGTGTTCCTGTGATACATGTGCAGCTGCAGGCTTTATTTGGTCCTATGTGGTGTACTCGGTGGAATGTAATTTTGTTTACTGTGTCAGAGGAGATTTAGAGTTGAGTGATGGTAAAATTCCTTTATCACTTGTTCAAGGTTGCCGTCGTATGTTCGCTCTGGGATACCGAAAAAAAAAAAGGATGATGTCCCTCATGCATGCTCATCGAGTGTGATTTCTTTAATGTCTCTCTTTTCTTCGGCGGCCGAGGCGAGCGGAGTTGTGAGGGAGGTAACGGACTGTTGGAGGGATTTGTTTTCTTCAGTGTGGTCAGTTGTTACTGGATGAATTCCAGGCTTCCGTGTAACTGCTGGAATTCCTTGTGAAGCACTTCAGCAAGATGGATTCTCGTATCCAGTTTAGAGAGTTTATCGTCAGTTTTGAAAAGAAGATGTCACTGACCTCGGCGTGATTTGTCCGGGGAGCTGTGAATGGAGTACAAATGCCGGAATTTCTGGGTGGATGGAGTGGAGGCCGAATTGTCCTTGTCCCAGCCTTTTTTGTGAGCGGTTAGTTGAAACATCCATCAATGTAGTCCTCAATGTCCTCCAGATCAAACGCTTGATAGATTTTAGTTGTAGTTGGGTCCAGGAAAAGTTGTTTCTTGGAAAAAAGGAAGGATAATACTTGTGTTTACAATCTAGCAGAGGGATAGGGGGGGGGGCTGCAACGTTAAACCTCCTTAACTACAGCATTCCTTCATTACATACAGCATTCCTACATTACCTACACCATTCCTACATTACCTACAGCATTCCTACATTACCTACACCATTCCTACATTACCTACAGTAATTCTACATAACCTACAGCATTCCTACATTACTTACAGTATTCCTACATAACCTACAGCATTCCTACATTACCTACAGCATTCCTACATTACCTACAGTAATTCTACATAACCTACAGCATTCCTGCATTACTTACAGTATTCCTACATTACCTACAGCATTCCTACATTACCTACAGCATTCCTACATTACCTACAGTAATTCTACATAACCTACAGCATTCCTACATTACCTACAGCATTCCTACATTACCTACAGCATTCCTACATTACCTACACCATTCCTACATTACCTACAGCATTCCTACATTACCTACAGCATTCCTACATTACTTACAGTATTCCTACATTACCTACAGCATTCCTACATTACCTACAGCATTCCTACATTACCTACAGCATTCCTACATTACCTACAGCATTCCTACATTACCTACAGCATTCCTACTTGACCTACAGCATTCCTACATTACCTACAGTATTCCTACATAATCTACCGCTTTCCTACATAACCTACAGCATTCCTAATTACCTACAGTATTCCTACATTTCCTAAAGCATTTCTACATTACCTACAGTATTCCTACATAACCTACATCATTTCTACATTACCTACAGCATTCCTAATTACCTACAGTATTGCTACATAACCTACAAAGTTCCTACATTACCTACATCATTCCTACATAATCTACAGCATTCATACATTACCTATATCATTCCTACCTTACCTATATCATTCCTCATTACCTAAAGCATTCGTTTTTACCTAAAGCATTCGTTTTTACCTAAAGCATTCCTACCTTACCTACACCATTCCTATTTACCAACAGTATTTCTAATTACCTACAGCATTCCTACCTTACCTATATCATTCCTGATTATTTAAAGCATTCCTATTTACCTACATTATTATATTTTACATTATTATTATTATTACACATATATTATTATTATTCCTACCTTACCTACAACATTCCAAATTACCTGCAACATTCCTGTCTTACCTACAACATTCCTGTCTTACCTACAGCATTCCGAATTACCTACAACATTCCTGCAATTTTTCAGCCTTCTTCAGCTTCCTATCAGTCATAACTTTTATGTACTTTTATCAGTCAGTTTGTGAAATAACTACCTTTATAGTCACATCCATTAAAGCACATAGGAAATAGAGAAATATAAAAAATAAGATCCTAGTTTTGAATTATAGATCAAAGTTCAGTCATAGTTGCCAAAGCAATTGCAGTTAATTACTTTTGCTCTTGGACATATGTAGTGTATCCATTTGACATGCCTTCCACACACATCATACACACTGCATCATTAAACCTGCCACTTTCTCCTCACACTCCACATGCACTGAATAGCATGTTCCATATACACATGTAGCGAGCCCTGGGTGGTTGTCTGTCGTGGCATGTTGAGGTTGATTTGTTATACCTTAGATGAGTCTTAAGGCGGCTGGGCTTCTGCATGAGGCAGCAGGTGCTCTGGGCTAACTCTCTATTATGTCCAGAGATGAAGGAGTCGGGGGGGGGGGAGACGAGGGGTGGAGAAATGCCAGCCGTTCTCTGAAAGCTCCAGTCCAGAGCAGCAACATGTTGTGCTATGCATACAGATTCATCCAGCTGCTGGGATCACACATCATTCGTCTCTCACCCGACAGCCACGTTCCCTCCGGCGATGCATTAGTGGACTTCTCCTGCTGCTGTTGAAAAATTAACATCCCATATCGCTAATACACATAGAGTGTGGCGCAGTGATTGCTCACAGGGGAGTGAGCTGTGAATAATGCCGCCAAGAGAAAGGGAAACCTTTTGTTGGTTAGAGTAGGCTGCCCACCTGCTCGTATTAAAATGTTCAGAGGGTTAGAGATGGCTCACCTTGGGGTCGACTACAGTAAATCTGCCTGTTATGAAAAAGAAAACTGCTGTTAGGCTCTGCAGATGAACAGCTTTTAACAAGGCAAGAAAGGTTGTTCCCCCTCCTTTTTCTATTTTATTTCTCAGCCTTTGTAGGTCTTTGCATGTTTGCCCCAAGGCGTGTAGTCAAATGCGCACCTTTTGATACTTCTTTTAAGACTTGTGTGGAAGAAAAAGCTACAAAAACCCAGCGCTCCTGTACACCTCATTGTATTTGTTTACCTGTGGAGACAAAAAGCCTCTAAAGGACTACATGTTGACTTTATCATCTTTTTTTTCACCTTTTAAAAACCCAGTGCCTCCTATTCCAGTCAAACTTGGAAACACTTCATCATACTACAGTACATCCACACCTTTGTCATCAGCAGGCTGAATCAAAGCAGTGACCTTTTTGTTGGAATCCAATGGCTTTAGCTTGCCAGAAATGCCTAGTTTCAACATCACATTAAATACACTCACCAGTTTGGTATAGAAGTTGGTGTTATTTGTGTAAAGATGTGATTCCCCAACCCCCAACCCCCCAATGTGCTCCAATGAAAGAAACTCATCAACACTAACAGCTAGAATAGTTACACCTCTTTCTGAGCACAGTTAGCGTTATTGATGGCAGCAAAGCATGAATCCTCACATCAAATATCAAGGGGAAAGATGGGAGATTGAACTGAAGATTGCTTGAATTCATCATCTGTCATATGGGCTTGGAGATGGAGTGAGTATGTATAGTGCAGATGTGTAATGAAACCATACCTTTAGTCCTCAATAGCCTTTCATACCCTCTGTGTAGTAGTTTGCCCCAAGCCCATTCATTCTTATTGAAGAATTCCTGCTTTTACAAAAGCGTTAGTAATTTCCCAAAACAGCTGAGCCCCGTAGCTTTGGGTAAATACTCAAACAATAGAAAATAGCGCATTTGTTGGGGACCATTATCAGCCACAGTACTATTACACATTTGGTGGTCTGACAATTTGAGGCAGCAGAACGGTGTGTGTGTGGGCCTGACAATGAAAGAACAGGCCACCCAGTGCAACAGTGTGGCTCATTGATGTGGTGGTAATAGGTTTTGGACTACAATGGAGGTCTATGGCACAGGATGGATGTATCAGGTATTGGATACACACATAGGATTTATTAGTAAAAATGGAACCAGTGTCTTCATTTAAAGTCTAAGCTCTAAGGTCTACTTATTAGATTTTGAAACTATATAGGTTAATCTAATGGTGTTCATTTAGATGAGGCATGGTTCAGGTGTCAATCCATGAATTCTTTCTATTTGCTGTTGAAGACCATGTGATGTGGCTAAAAAGCTTAGCAAGTGGACCTTAGAGCATAGATGATTTTGTCACACACTCTTCTAACTTTAGTTTAAAGTTATATTTGAACTTTTTTATGTTGTTCTATCACTCTGAGCACTCCAGATTGCTTTTTTTTATGAGATTGTGCCCTACAAAAACACATACTTGAAATAAATCAAATGAATTACACAGAGCAAAAATATAATAAAAGTAAAAAAAGATGAAGTGTTCTGCCAAACACACACAAACACGGGAGGGGCGATAAGGTGTGCAATCGTCTCTTAAAAAAGTCATCTGGGTCAGTCACTGGAGACGAGATAATATTCCCATTAAACAAACTGCGTGGGTCGAAATGAATAGACATCTTGTTCACTAAAAGGGGTGCAGTGTATTTGGCAGGGGAGGCAGTATGAAGGAGGACCTTGTGATATTATCAACGCTATGGTATAATGAAATCAATGAAAGTGTCAGCTTCTCCAGGGGGCTGTGATTTGTGTCAGCCACTGGTGCCTCAGGAAGGCAATACATGAGCTTGTTTGCACAATGGCGGAGGATTTGTGGGCGTATTGAAATGACATTTCTCTGTAGTATTAGGAGAACACAGAGCAGGCAATAGTTCATGAATGACACATTGTTACTCTACTCCCTGGCATGGATTACCCAGCGCCTCTACATTTGTGGTTATTGCTGCTATTTACTCTGACTTATGGCTCATCTCTCCGCCTCCCTTGTCCTCTTCTTTTTTTTCTTCCTCCCTCTCCCTCCAACCATCTCTTCTTTACTTTTTTTATTTTTCTCCCACACCTCCACCTACCTCTACTGTATATCACCTCCTCCGCAGGCCCCAAGCAGGAGATGATCTACGACTTCTGGCGGATGGTTTGGCAGGAGAACTGCTTCAGTATTGTCATGATCACCAAGCTGGTGGAAGTGGGCAGGGTAGGTATCCCCTTTTTTCCCTTTTTTCCCTTTGTCCTCTAACCTCTCCAGCCACCAATGAAGATGGATGGAGGAAATGTATTTCTGGAGCCGGCCTTTATCATTCACTATATATATCAGAAAGATCTGCTCCACGCTGTGCTGTGGGAGGAAATGGCTGCATGGGTTTGATCGTGACTGATCACCTTTTGCTTTGGTGGCTGTGCTCCAAGGTTAAAGCTTTGATGTATATGAAAGCCCATGAAGGAACACTGTGTCTTCAATTCCATTAACTTTACCCGCCTCTGGTGAATACAGTAGACTACTATTATAGCTTTCAAAATATGTATGGGTCAGTGACAAATAAGGGTTGGCAAGATGAGAAAGTCAAAAAAATATGTTAAAAAATAGTTTTAATAGCAGCATCAGGTTTGTTAATATGTACATACATTTCATGTGTTTATTTTCACATTTTAACCCCTTTAAATTTGTCTAAACCACACGGATAGAAAAAAACCCCATCATTGACCCATATGCTAATGTCAGTTTTAGCTTGGACCAAACAGCATTCATAAAATATGATCAATGAAGGTATAACAGCTAGAAATACTATTACTATTGAGCAGAAAATGACAGTTTGCCTGACAAATTAAAGGGGCACTTCACCTTCAATGTACACATCACACTCTCGTTTGCTATAAATCAGTGGAGTACCCCTTTAACTAGACTTTTACAGATAAAAGCTTGACTTTAACAGCTGGTTCCATCTTAAAACACATCATATTACAGCAGTATGTAGATTATATGAAGTCATATTTTGTGAACCTGAAATAGAAGACAAGCAATGCAGACAAATGAGCGTCAGCCAATGTCACAAATTGACAGGGGACATTTTTTCAGAAATCTAAAATAAAAAGTTCAGTTTTTTGAAGGCAGCAAGAACAAGCAGGGAGCCCCTTTTTTAGCTTTTTACCCTGTTACTTTCAACTACAGCACTCTCCTAAAGGCTACCGCAGTCTTTCCCAGGCCTCGTGGGTTAGAAAATATATTGTTTTGGTATGAGAAAATGAATCCGCAGCAGCCTGAAGCGGTAGAAAATGTTGACAAAAACACGCACAGGCAGAGAGTAGTAGAAGGAAATGTCGACAAAAACACCCTACATCAACAGAAAAATAAAACACACAAGACTTTCTCTTACAAAAAACTGAACAGCACATGGTTTGAGGGGCCGACTGGTTGAGGGAAAAAATATAACACCATCATCCTCTGTGAGTTCTGTTTTCAAGGGTAGGAAATGACTTATTTTACCCCGGTGTCAACACTTTTATGTCTCAGATCTGATGATGGAGAGAATTGCAACAACTGCAGGGAAGGTAAAAGTGCAGATATGTAAAGTCCAAATATTTAACAGATGGACACAACAAGATTAGAGCGGTTTAATGTGTCTGCTGGGTTAAATTTCAGTGTCTTATTATGTTTGTTTTCTATTTAGGGCTGGGTATCATTAAAGTACCCTTACAGTTATACCGATACCAACTGATTACTTCATTCAATACCATTCATGTGAATAGATGCATTAAATTACTTAAAATGTCACCACAGACGGGTCGTAGCTGCTTTGTCAGTTGGCCAATCACATGTCAAATTAAATTAAAGAATGCTTGTGTTGATTGGCTGTGAGCAAGTCCATACAAATAGTCATATTTGAGCAGAAATCTCTGGGTGCAAAAAGCATCAATTGCAGGTATTGTTTTTCGACGGGAGACATTTCGATACTACTTGGTATCAATTTATTTCAGTCGATACCTTAAAAGTATCAAGTCCTATTTGTATTTTAGAGATAAATAAGATGTATATGTGTCTATGTGAAGCTCTCTGAACCTTAGCTGTTTGTTGTTTGTCCAGATGAAGTGCTGTAAGTATTGGCCTGATGACACTGAGCTCTACGGTGACATTAAGATAACACTACTGAAGACAGAAACACTGGCAGAGTACACCGTGCGCACCTTCGCCATGGAGCGGGTGAGTCATACTCTCAAATTATTTATATCTTGACTCTCTTTGTAAAATCCTTGTGTTATGTATTCTCGCCAGTAATAGCACATTTCTCATCCTGGGTAAGGTTTGCTTAATTGGGTTCTATGTGTCAACTCCTACAAACATTTCTAGTTTTTTTATGATGTTTGCATCTCATTAAATCTGCCTCCTTCTAGAGAGGTTACCCTGCCAAGCATGAGGTATGTCAGTTCCACTTCACCTCCTGGCCTGAGCATGGCGTGCCCTACCACGCTACTGGCCTGCTGGCTTTCCTGCGCCGGGTCAAGGCCTCAACACCTCCTGATGGTGGACCTGTGGTGGTCCACTGCAGGTAAATCAACAATCTCCACTCCGTCCTGACAGTTACATCAGATGTGCAGCCTTAGATTTTCTTCTCTTCTTTAATATCATTCTTCTCAGTTATGCATCACACTCCAGCACACTTAAATTGCCTTATCTACTTCTGCTACAGCTTGTTTTTTTCTGCATCTCCCAGAATAACTTTCATATTTTTGGTGCTGTGTTTGTGTAGGTGGAAAGCACAATAACAAATAATACAAATAAAATGACACCATCCAACTTGGATGTTGTATATCTTTCGCATCCAGCAACACACTCACAAAGACAGTCTGTAGCTCCCTGATAGCTGAATGGTCACTGCCACATTACAGCAAAGTCCCCGATTCAATTCCAGCCAGGGACCTTTGTTGCATGTCATACCAGTCCCTATCTCCCCTCTCCCCTTGTTTCCTGTCTGTCTCTTCACTGTCCACTATCTAATAAAAAAGTCAAGAACAAAGACAGTCTGTCTACCACTGTGCTTCAGTTATGGATTTTTATTTTCTATGTAACTGTTGGACATCTGTGTTGAATCTACAGTACAAAGAGGACATTGCTTACAAAGTACCACCTGTTTTAGACACATTTTCAGTTTTTTAGTTGAAAAATACCCCACAGTGGAAATGCCCGAAATGAAAAGCAAGTTCTTTCCTCAAGAATCAAAAAATGGGCATGTCAAAAAACAGCAGAAACTAGTAATGGCTGATGGAAACAGATCGTTTTGAGGATATTTCTATGGACTATATTCTGCATCTGTTTCTTTTTCTATAGACGAAACATTCATATTATACTGTCACTCACCCTAACACCCACTCTACAAGAGAGCCCCAAAAAATAAAGAATCAAAAGAGCAAGGGTGTTTGGGGATGTATGTAACAACTACAAAGTTCCTGGTTCAGACCTGATGTGGTCCTGATTCCATGTCACTCATTTCTACGCCACCATAGGCTGATACAACCATCCCAGTAGATCAGTAGAGACAAAATCTCTCTCTTGTTGACTCATTCCCTAATAACTATACTATCAGACAATCAGTCATGTAATTGCAGTCAGCAGTAAATTGACTATTCAGACACTTAGGAATCATCCTCATTTTGTGTCATCACTAACAGGTGTGGTGTCACACAACTATTAATTTAAACTATTATTGGATTGTTAGCAGAACATAGAGTCCATGATGTGTAGAGACTACTGTTTTCGTTCCGTTGCTGGGATTATTATAGTTACTGGAGCTCTGGGGAATGACATCCAAATGTAAAGTATAAGAAATGTATCAATGTTCCTACTACTTGTAGTGAAGATATAACATCCATATCACCCACTAAATGAATTTCCCTACACCTGATTGCTTTGTGCATGGCTTGCCAACGAGTCACCCAACAAATGAACTTGTACTGCAAATACTGTACATGTCAGAAACACCAGCGTTACAAGATGAGCACACAAGAGCAAAATGAACAAGTATAAATATAATACAGTAGGACTTTGCTGAGATTCATCATTGATTTCTATTTTCATTCTAAAGCAGTCGGTCAGCGTACACCAGCTATCTGACTGTGGGTTCTAATTCTGATTAAGCACCGTTTGTTTGCGTCTTATCATAAATGATGTACTTGTTTAACAATATTGATGCACTGCAGATCCTTTTTTTCCCTCTTTCTGTGGAATAACAAATGAAACCTTATAAAGACAGATGAGTTCTAGAGGCATATAACTTCCCAGTTGTAACTCCCTAGATGGGTTTTAAAGTAACTAAGTCTCACCTGAAGAGAGTTCAGGCATTTACAGACACCCACACATGCTTTTGTACTGATGTAGCATACCCAGACATGAAGGGCATAGGTTTGCACATAGGGGCGTTTCTTTAAATGTCTTAGCTCTCTCCGACTGAAAGGTTTTAAACTTTTTATGCTGCCAGAACACATAATGGTCACTGTATTTCCTTTCTTTCTTTCCAGAACAAAGCCTCTTATTATATTTGACTTTGGGCAGAGTATCTCAATCATTACCAAAGGCTTCCCGCTGAGACCTTTTTCATTCAAGCTTGTCGATCCTTCTCCTCTCTCCTCTGTACCAGTATGGGGGCAGGCAGGACCGGCTGCTACATTGTGCTGGATGTCATGCTGGATATGGCTGAGTGTGAAGGAGTGGTGGACATCTACAACTGTGTCAAGACTCTCTGCTCTCGCCGCATCAACATGATCCAGACTGAAGTGAGTTGGAGTGCAGAAGCGCCATACTGACACTGTTTCTGACACCATGCTCATATTTGATCCGCTCAGTATGAAGCTGCTGGAAGCCCACGCTTTTCATCACCTTTATATTTGACCATTATCATGCATGTTGCACTAGAATTGTTTTCTTTTCAGGTTGGAAACACCTCAGAAACAGCATTCATATGACTGTGGGCAGCAGTGGAAGAAGTATTCACATCCTTAAAAGTAAAATTAGCAATACAACAATTCATTCAAAAATAAGAGTTCAGGGCAACAGAAACAAATCGGACAGTTTTTATGGTTAAAGTCTGAGTCATTGATGGCCTATTAGGATATAGAATGTATGATATTCTAATAAATCTGTGTTTTAGCTGCTAGATGTTCACCTTTCTCCACCAGCTAGTTAATAACAATGTCTCCCTGCTCTTTGGCATGTAGTGTACAGTAGGTTTATTATATTTTTATTTTCTTACCAAAAAATAGATGCTCAATTCGGCTAGAGATGAGCTTGACATAGATTTTGTAGGCAGAAAACCAGACAGACAGACAATAAGCAAAAAGGCTAAAGAGCTCCGTAGAGTTAGCAGCTAGTTGCTAACTTTGTCTGTGTACTGTTTTATCCTTGGCAGGTAATAGGCTATAAAGTGGGTTTATTTGAGCTTTATTCACCAAAACAGATACAGTAGGCTACCTGTGCTGGCTAGAAACAAGCTGCTTAAAGTCAAGTCGGCAGGACAACCAAAATAAGATAAAAACGCAAAAGAGTGCCATAGAATTAGCAGGTAGTTGCTAAATTTGTCTGTCTGCTTGTTTGTTCCTTGACAGTGTAGTGTACAGAGGATTTATTTGAGCTCTTTTTTGTCAAAACAGTTGCCTGCATTGGCTAGAAAACAAGCTTAAGTTAAAAGTCTAAAAGTCTCGTAGAGTTAGCAGCTAGACGATAGCTTTGTCTGTCTGCTGTTTGTTGCAGGGCAGGTAGTATAAAGTAGGTTTATCAGAGCTGTTTAGCTGAAAACAGCTGCCTGCTGTGGCTGAAAACTATGCTGAGGAGAGCAACCAAAAACATGGCACTAGAAGAGGCTAAAAAAAAAGCAGCTACAAAGAGCTACACAATTTGGTGACAATTTTTAGTGTTCTTTGTTTTTTTATTTATTTATTTTTTTTCAAAAAGAAACGCCATATTTAGGATGACATTGAAAAATATCAAGTATAGCTTTCATATGAATGCAGCAGAGTAAAATGTATACACTAGTACACCCTGAAATGTAGTGGAATAAATGTATAAACTAGCATCTAGCTATACTAGCACACTAGCATGGAATTACTGAGTGTGAATTTGTTACTCTCCACCACTAAAACTCTCCACAGAAAGCAACACTTGCAATATTCTTTTAAAGATTAACATTTGGTTTAAGGCTATTTGGTATAATTGTCAGTCTACACTGATTCAATAATAATGTTGAAACATTCAACAGCAAAACAATAAATCATATTAGCATAGGACAATTCTTAAACATTGACATACACATATACATACACTGTGATACTTGCTTTATTTGCTTTATTTAAACATACAATAGCATTTGTTTCTTCTATTTAAAGCCAGACAGGAGAGTGTTAATCACCAGTCTTCACATAAACAAACCACAGAAAGACATTAATTACTAGAGTAAATAACACTATTAAAAGTTTGAGAATATTTTTTCTTCTTCATACATCAGGAAGCGACGGTACAATAAACACCAAAAACAATGGTATTTGTCTCCCTTTTTTAATTTCATCATTTCACCTTTCAGCTGGAGCTCATCTGCCAGTTGAATACACATTTCTGCAATTACAGAAAACATTTAAAATGATAAATAAGTTGGAAGAGGGACAGTTTTATGCCTGTAATTTTGAATGTATCCTCGCCTGTTTGATCTTGGTTGGGTGTCAAAACAAATTTCCTACTTTCCTCGTTAATTGCACAGCTCATGATGTTATTTAAACATTGTGTGTGGGCAGTGTTTGCCTCCCCTGATGTGTGTTTTCTACACTTTATTATTATTTTTTATACTATTTAATGCTTGAAAACAATGCCTCAGAGTGAGCGTGGCGATATGAAGAATATTTGACAGTTGGGGCTATTAGTCAACATTCAACAGCAGTAATTAAATTCAGCATTGTTCTTCACAAGTGGGCAATTAACAGTTAGGCAGGCTCATAAGTGCAATGAGGGTTTTGTGTGACTTTGTAAATTTGTGAACGTTCCACTGCTGTCTGTCTCCTAGGAGCAGTACGTGTTCATCCATGATGCCATCCTGGAGGCATGTCTGTGTGGAGAGACCGCCATCCCTGTCAATGAGTTCGCCCTCACCTATAAGGAGATGCTGAAGGTGGACTCCCAGAGCAACACCTCCCAGCTCAGAGAGGAGTTTCAGGTAAGGTTCAGCGCTTGTTTTAGGTTTGATCTTTCATTGAACCATAAAACACGCAATTGAAAGCCGATATTGAAAAGATTTCGCATGTTGTTGTCCCCTACAGCAGTGAGAGGCATCTGAAACACTGTTGTTGAAGTGCAGCAAACATTGTAGTACATCCTCAGCTGCAGTTGTGGTATAGAATGATAGATTGAGTTGATAGATGAAGTTCAGGAAAAGTTTACATACCTACACTTTGTCTTATAATCACAAGGCTGAACCTGATTTTCATTTCGGTTTAATCTCAAAGAGTAAGTAATTAGGTAGTAGTATGATTTGGGTTAAATTGGCCCAAATACAAGATGACCCTGGGAACATTTCCCTGAGGTACTATTAAAACAAGTAGAAGGTTTCAACCTTGAAGTGAATCTGGTAACCATGGAATAATACATGCTTACACACTCTCCTCTCAGGCTCTTGGAAGCGGTCAAAATGAGTTCCTGAGGCAGTTAGAATTTTTCAAACTGTCTTTTTGAGCTCCAGATGATTCCGCAATCAAGATGTCGGGTGAAACTTTGGACTGATTTTCATCACTCGTCAGGGACTATTTCCTCCATGGCAGATAATGTGTTACACATGTTCAGAAACTGCTGCGGGTTAAATAAACCGATTTCTGTGCTGACTGACTCTGATTGAGTATAAAAGGACTGGTCAGCAGCAATAAGGCTACAAACAACCCATGATGCATGCCGGTGTTACACTGGAACTCGCTCTATTCAAAACTCGGATGTACTTGACAAGTCCTCAAGTATAAGACGACCCTCACTATTTAATTTGTCATTTCCAGAATAAAGCATCCTCTTATATTTGGGCCATTGTGGTAATTATCTGCCCCAGTCTGTAATGTACAGACATTATCTAGCTCATTTTTTGTGGTGAGGTCTACACAGTGAATCTATAATGATGCAAGTGGCCATATGATGGTAATGTTTGTTTTGCATTGTCTCATTTCATTACCAGCTCCTCTGTACTGTCGGAGGGTAATAGAGGGTAATAGTATTGTCCAGGTTCAGGTCAGGGGATGGGTGACTCATCTTAAGTAGTACCATTTTTAGCCTACTGATGATAGTGGTTTGTATTTCATGTATTTAATAGTTAGAGAAGAAGAAAAAAGGTGTTAGTTTGTGTATTTTCAGATAGATATATGTTAGTTAGTTAGTTAGTTAGTTGGTTGGTTGGCTGGTTGGCTGGCTGGCTGGCTGGCTGGTTGGTTGGTTGGTTGGTTGATTGGCTGGCTGGCTGGCTGGTTGGCTGGCTGACTGGTTGGCTGGCTGGCTGGTTGGCTGGCTGACTGGTTGGCTGGCTGGCTGGCTGGCTGGCTGGCTGGTTGGTTGGCTGGCTGGCTGGCTGGTTGGTTGGTTGGCTGGCTGGTTGGCTGGCTGGCTGGCTGGCTGGCTGGTCGGTTGGTTGGCTGGCTGGTTGGCTGGCTGGTTGGTTGGCTGGCTGGCTGGCTGGCTGGCTGGCTGGCTGGCTGGTTGGCTGGCTGGCTGGCTGGCTGGTTGGCTGGCTGGCTGGCTGGCTAGTCGGTTGGTCATTTTATAGACCCCAATGGAAAATCAGGTTTCAGCAGGGTTCAGGTTTCCAGCAGCTCAATAAGCATAAAAGTAATCAGAGCAACAAACAACAAACAGACAATAATAACAGGTGTAAGAGTAAATCTAAAACCAAAAAAAACAACAGCCAATATAATTGATTATAAAGTGCAAGATAAAAAAAACATATGTAATGTCTAAAAATAAATGAGGATACTAAAATTCTGTAATAAAACACATGACCTTTTGTACATTATGCAGTATTGCTTCCCATTGATGGCAGTTTACAACAGGCAAATGTTTACCTCTGACTTACCCGCCTTTTTGTCACATTTTAACACCCTGCCAACACTGATACCAAACACGCCTAATCTCTCCTATTATTATTTGTCACTGAGTGAGGCTAAACAGCTGTCTGAGCGTTATCCAAACACAATATTTATACTCAAACATGGCTAATGAGTTTATTTGGAGATAAGTCTAAATTATGTAAATGGCGAGCTGCAGATTGTATAAGCGTGTATATTTTATGTTTTATGTGTATATATTATCTAGTTTGAATCCATTTGATTACAATGTTGTTTCTACTGTGCAAAGGCCTTTGAACAAACCATCATATGTACTGGAACAAAGACAGTTTCCACAAAAAAAAGTATAATTAGAATATTACCTCATAATCCAACGTATATAAATAAATAACCTCTACCCAACACATCTACCCATTGTTAAAGTCCTTCTTTATCTTAAATACTCATGCATACATAAGCAATAATCAACATATTTCAGTATTAGTATGAGTTTAACACTTAAAAAGTCTCATCTGCTTCATCAGGATTGTGTGGGTGTGGTTTCATTAGCTTTTATTGACTGTGGCCAAATAACCCTGCCAACTTCAATGTACTGAAGAAAAAGGCGGTTGGGTAGAAAAATAATCTCTCATGTGAAATAGCTATTACTAAATCAAATAAGTGTGTTTTTAGGATCCCAAAAACTCAGAGGTCATTTCATCTTCAAATGACATTCATTACAAGAAAAATGTTTTAATTGCCAGCAAGTAGCTTTCATCTTTATTCTTAACAAATATTCAGCTTATTTTTGTCTGGTTTCTTTGCTGCATAAAATAACTTCTTCTTCATCAAGCTCGTCTTTTATTTGAATCAGCCATTGCAACATTTTCAAAGTTGGTCCAATAATCTCCTATGGTGGTTTATTTCAATGCTTGAAACCTTACAAAGTGGCAGAACCTTCATCTACAGTACAGTGGACAGCTGTGGTTTGAGCAGACTTTGATAATATTGTCAGGTAGAGAACAGCTTCCCAGCAAAGCAGCGAAGACCACAGCTGATGCTCCAGTTTGAACATCTAACGACACCCCGCTATGCTAACGGTATTACATTTTAAGAGAGAAAAAAGGTACATAATTCAGCCTTAGACCCGCACACTCTACAATTGCACTTGACTCTGCTTATATTAGGCTGTAAGTCTTGAAAATCACTGGATTGGACTCTCAAAAGTGAGACAACAAATAATGTCCAAGACCGCACTCGAGTTTTGTAATTGTATTCACCGCGAGTCTTGACACTACTCCACTTGATTTAAATAAATGTCTCTTTTACTACTGCGCACTGATTGCTCTGACACAGCTGTGATTCAGTGTGTATCCTCTGTGAGAGCTGTCACATTTGCCCTTCTGAGCACACTGCGTCTGCCACTGTAGGTCCTTAATGAGAAAAGTCCTCTAGTTATAAGAAATGAATGGTAGTTGCTGCTTCTCCAATCAGTATACATTAAATATAAAAAGACACTTGCTAAGCAGAAAGCCGCATTGCAACTAAGGTCACATATTTGTCTTTTATTTAATGCCTTGTTATTGATAAATGACCTTTGGCCAGAATCATTAGAAATTGCCTCCTCGACATGCAGCACAATTAATTTCATTCAGTTCTGCTCACATGAATCAGCCAATAAAACTCGTAATTACAACATGAAGCCAAGACGCAATATTCAAATGACGAGCTGGAAGGCTCCAGTCATTTTATCCAGACCAAATGGGGAGTCATTCATAATATGGAGGAAGATAATCATTTCATTTCAATTTCTACTGCTTCTTAATGTGCTTATTGTGATATCATATCAACATAATACCAGGAAGGATTCTAGGATCTTGGGATAAGGGTTTGTTGGTCATCTATCACTCCCGGCTCAAGACCAAATAAGATTGTGCTCGTGTAGTTGTAGGTCAACTAAACTTTGGGATTCTCTCCAATTGGATTTAAGATCTTTGGACGTCTTTAAAAAGCAGCTCAAGACTAATTTGTTTAGACTTGTTTTGCTTTTTCGTAGCACTTGACGTCTGCTCTTACTATAAAAATAAACTTATTATTCATTTATTTTTTCATAATGTATGAGATTGAGCTAAATGTGTTCTTCTCTGTTAAGGCTTGTGGAGGGTTTTGACTGATAATTAATGTGTTTTAAAGTTTCCCACAGATGATTGCAGATTGCTGTGCTTGTCATGTATGACAGGCTGTTCGAGCAGAGAATATTTTCATTGCTTCTGTCCATCTCTCTTTGATCCAATTTCTGTTCAGCTGCGTCTGTCTCCTCTTATCACAATCTTTATTCTCAGTCTTTCATTTTATCTCTGCATTTAAAGTGTGAACATTCTTGTGCACACATGTCAACCTCTCTAATTATCTCCTCCGCGCACTCACTTCTCTTCCTTCTCCTCTTCCTCCGTCATCAGACTCTGAACTCGGTGACTCCTCACCTGGATGTGGAGGAGTGCAGCATCTCCCTGATGCCCAGGAACCGCGAGAAGAACCGCAGTATGGACGTCCTGCCTCCAGACCGCTCCCTGGCCTTCCTGGTCACCACCGAGGGAGAGAGCAGCAACTACATCAACGCGGCGCTCGCCGACAGCTTCCTGCGGCCCGCTGCCTTCGTGGTGACGCCACATCCGCTGCCAGGCACCACCACCGACTTCTGGAGGCTGGTGTACGACTACGGCTGCACCTCGGTGGTGATGCTCAACCAGCTCAACCAGTCTAACTCTGCCTGGGTAAGAGAGATAGAGAGATAGAGAGAGATAGAGAGAGAGGGTTAATAAAGCAGCAGGAGATTAAATTGTCTACACTTATCTGGGAAGTAGAAGTAATTTTATTATTAATCTCATTAGGTGGATCTCCAACTTGGAACATCTCAGCTTGTCGTTTGTAATTTAGCCGTGGGAAACATTAAAACCCTCAGTGCGACAGCATCTGCATCACAGCAGGATTTTGATTAGTGTCACACAGGGGATTCACATAGACTCCAATACAGATATTACCACAGCATAATATTAATATTAGATGTTTTTCTTTCCCTTTTCAGCCTGTGACCCCATTTTTCATCACCTAAAATTCTCATATATTAATTTGCCTTTCTGTATTTGTCTTTTAACAACTTAGAGGGGGACGATTGATGTATTTCAAGCCTATTTCATTATTATTTGTATTATACCAAATGTATTGCAATTTTAACTTTTTTAGAGATTTTCTGTGATTCTAAGTGATTCTAAGGTTAAGAAACCTCAGAACATACAGTTCATACCTGTTTTTGCCTTAGCTTACTGAGGTTGAACTCAACCCACTGAGATGAGTTCTAACACTGGAGCAGCTTTTCCTCTGATGAATGTACAGCACGTGTTACCTAAAGAAAACATGAAGAGTGCAGAGTGTCAGGGCCAATTTCCTACCTCTTCCAAACACTGTAAAGCAAGCTGTAAAGCTGAAGACCAGAGCACAGTTATAGAAACAAAAAAAAGCGATGTAAGCCCCCCCAAAAAAATCTGCCAACCTCCCTCTAAGGTCCTGTCTGCTTCACCAGCAGACACTCCTGCAAAGAGCACTTCCTGCTCGCTGAGAAATCAAAAGCTGCCCTGGAAGTCTGGAGCTCTTCTCATTGCTGGGTAGAAGACAAAATACAGCTCGACACATCAGTCTGACATGTAGCTGAACTTTGGGTTCCTTACTCTAAAAATATGCAAGAAAAGTTCAATACTGGAGGCTGAAGAAGAAAATTCAAATAAAATTCAAAAGTATGTCATCATTATAGTGCTATTACTATGATAATCTGCAATGTTTATTATTCTATTGATTCTTTTTTTATTGAAATAATATATCAAACCCCATAGATACAATTCATTGACTACATTTTAGCCAATGTTTGTATTGTGTAATTAACGTTCAATGCAGTGGTTTTCAGGGTTAATAGTGGAGTCCACCTTTATTATGTGGATTAGAATTACACATGACACACATGCAGGAGATTGACAGGGAACAGTGTACATATGGGAGTTCAGTATTATGGTGTTAGTTAAGATTGTCGATGGTCCTCCTTGCTTTATTTCTATCTAAAATAAAGCAATGCAATGAATTCTCTCTGCTCAGCATTTCTGACAGAGTAAGATTGGAACATTTATTTCCTAGGCTGTGCACACACACAATTGCATGACTCGAGTCGTGTTTGTTGCTCCAGAGGTTGACACGCGTTCATTTCAAACTCAACCTGTTACTAAAACTCACTTGCTGTTACCATCAGCACACCAACACAGGTGCTGCCAAATCAAAGCTTCACTAATCAATATTTGACAAACCTACAGAGATTTATCAGCAATTATTTCCCCGCAGCTCTATGGAGTGTTGCTTATCTGTCAGCTGTCATCAGCCCTGTTTCCAGCAGCAGCAGCAGCAGCAGCAGCAGCCAGCTGTTTTCAGTGAAAACGCTCTAAATAAAAACAATAAACACTAGCTGCTCAGAACCAAATGTCTGACAAGTCGAGTATTTTTCTCAGGAAGAAGAGTGGACTTCTATTTATCAGGAGGACATGACTCATGACAAATGAATGCTAATGTTGTGTAGCTGCTAGATGCCTAACTGTTCACCATAACAACCTAATATGGTGATATGTCAGATGTTGTGTTCATACCTTTTTATGGTTCTGCAAAGTGGACACAATTCAATTCAATTCATGCACTTTTAAGTATTATAACTTCAATTATTTGGCTTATAAAATTGAAAAATTAAAGTAAAATTTTCAAATTTGAACCAACAGCTTAAAATAAAATGATAATCACATTACATTCATTTTCAACACTGCTTTATAATTACAGTGACACATCAAACTGCTCAGCTGATGTTCACTTTTGCATCGAAAAAAAAACCAAAAACGCTTCATGATGATGATTTTTCATACTGCCGTTCGTAACGATGTAACATTTGGACAGAAGCAGAGACAACATGTCACCCAGCCCCCCGTCCTCTTCCTCGTCCTCGTCCTCCTCCTCACCCTTTAGAGAAGACGTGAACGTGACACGCCATGTAGTGAGGGCTCATCACATGTCTGCCTGGTGTTCTGCCACAAAGCTTCAATCCCGCATTCAAGCCGTCAATTTAATTTCCACAGGCCGTCACAGCATTAACACGTTCTTATCGCCCCGCACCAAACCCCCACCCCCCCCCCCCCTCCCCTTATTTGCTCATGCGTGGGTTTGTTCCGCCGTCTCCCATATCGCCGCTCTGTCACCATGTCATGTCAGATTCCCGCTCGACATTTCCGCCATGCCTGTCAGCTGCAACCTGTCCCTCTTCCTCTGTCACTCTTTTCTCTCACTTCTTCTTCTTCTTCTTCTTCCTTGTCTCTTAGCTGCCAGTGGATTAACAGTTCACCCACCCCTCCAAAACACACACACACACACATACACACACACACACATTGGGGCTGCCTGTCTCCTGTCTGAATGTAAAAATGTAAATGTAAAATATTTATCTCCTCCTCTGTCCAATGTCACCTGTTAATACCCTCCTGTCATTGTGAAATGCCATTATCACTTCCTACTCCAGGGGTCCCCTCAACCCCAAAGTCACCTCAGCACACGTCAGCATGTCAGCAACGTTTCCTTGTGGGGTTTTTTTTTTCTTTTCGATTTTTTTCCTTCCTATCGGCATCTTTGAAGCGACGGTGGTGATGGTGTGGACCTTGGCATTGCGTGCACCAGCCTCAACTAACTTCCTGTTTATCTCTTCCAGGCACAGCCAAGGTCTCCTACTCCATTAATTTATAATGTGTTAATGGTAATGATTTAGACTCATGAATAATTCAGGATAGGTGACCAAGGCTTATGTGAGGGATTGTTCCTGGCGTTGGACGGGCTGTGTTTTTCACTCATTTAATTTACCGTTGCTATTTGTAGATAATCATTGTCATTTAGGCTAATTGTCTCTGCTGTCAATACTCAGGTGTCTTGTTACTGGGCTTTACCATCACTGGCTGCTGACATAATGATTTGTCCTGCCTCTAGCAAGTGTGGGCTAATGACCTGTTACCCTCCTCTCCTGCTCTTCTCTCCACCTCTCCACCTCTCCTCTCCTGTCAGCCTTGTCTGCAGTACTGGCCTGAACCTGGTCTGCAGCAGTTTGGACCGATGACAGTGGAGCTTCTGTCCAGGACGGCCGACGATGACGTTATCATCCGTCTCTTTCGGGTCCAGAACATCACCCGGGTATGTGGAACTACCGCAGAGAGTCCCCATTTATGAAGACGATAAGTTTCTTCAATCCTGAACACATTTAGATATGAGGTGTGGACACAGTCACTGGAAACTTGTAAAACTGATTGCAATCCAAACCATTTCGTAGGGCTTCAGAACGTTATGCTTTCGAATTTCGTAGAGCTTATGAGCTTTTCACTAGTCCTTCTGAAAACTAAAGGTGTACTATCCTCAGATAAATTTGATTGCAACTAGAGTTTGAACCCTACAGCCATGGCAGGATTGGAAAAAGTCCAATCTCATTGTCCTGTTAAGCTGGTGATGTTCATCCAATAATGGCCTATGCGTTATGGGAAACAGTGTTCATTCATACCACTGATTATTAAAACATTAAATAAACAAGTCCTGTATATTAAGTTCTCTTTAAAAAAAAAAGAAGTTTATTTACTTGAACAGAACCCAGAAGTTCTGGTTTCACTTTGGCTCTCCTTCATTTTTTTATGGAGTGACTTTACTCTCAAAATCAACTGCTGTTCCTTGCAAGCTAAATGTCAAATAAAAATGTCGTCGCCAGCAGCAAGATACAAAGTGACCCAGTACTCAGTGCACAAAAAACCCCCTCTTTCTCAGCCTTACAGAAAATGGCTAACAAGAATAATGGAGTGGCAGTGCTGCTGAGGTTGCTCATTAGTAGCTGGAGTGAGATTTTAATGACAGATCCTGACACATCTCATTTCATGATCAATTTAGTTGCATGATCAAAGTCTAATCAACAGCCCCACCAATTAAATATACGTGAGAAATAGCACCTATGCTGTTTTTTCCTGAAGAGTGATGTCTTTTTCTTTTTTTTAGACAACCCATTAATGTTTTGTGACATCCTGGTGATTTCTTGACTCCCTACATGAGGTTTTGGTTTTAATAGCATGATTTTTGACCATCTATTTGTCTTCTGCTCCAGCAGACTGAAGGAAATGAGTCATTCCCACATTTTTTAGAGTTAGGGAGGTTACATCTCACCTGTGTGGGGACAGAATGTAATTGACAGAGCTGCCAGTCAATATCCTGTCCCCCTAATGTTAACGGATGAATTCAGAATCCAATTTTTTAACAAGCTAGATGTTCAGACATTTTGGCTTTCACACTCTTATATTGGGGCGACATTTGTTTGGCAAGCATGAGATGTACCTGAAACAGGCATTCTGTCCATGGTACTGGTTTTGTAGCATTGCATTAGATTTTACAAGTTCCTATCATTTTGTCCACCATACCTCACAAGCAGTAGAACTGACATGAATATTGTTGATATCTAAAACACTACAATGTAAACAGTGTCCAGCTATACATTCAAAGTGTCTTACCTTGACTGAACTCAACAAGGCTCTTGTAGACAGCAATCATGGGGAGTAGTTTCTACATTATCCTCCCTGGTTTCTCTGACTTGATTTCTAATGAAAATACATAACTCCTTCATGGCAAAGAAAAAAAACATTAAGATCTAAGTGTAAACTCTGAATCATTCTTAGTCACCTGGATGTATCACTTTGACATAATTCATGGCAAAATTGCTGTCTAAATGTTTAATTTACTTATCACATGACAGACATGTTTTTGCTTTAATATTGGATTTAATATCGGTAAAAAACACTTGCCTAAGACTGTTCCAGCTCTGGATTGCTGTGGGAGGAATATCCTGGCACTGAATCAGTTCATTTATTTTAAGAGGGTTAATGAAGCCCAGTTCTTATATAATGATTTTGAATGGTAACCTAGGTCCCAGCTGGCATTTGTTGTTCCCAGCGGTCAGAATGATTTGCAGCATAATAATGTTGCTTTTAACAAAGCAACTGTATCAACAGCATGAAAACGTTATTAGCCACATATAGTACCGAGACTTGTTTAATAAGCAGATGTGGCCCTGTTTGAGCAATACTGTGACCCTGACTCAAACAGAACAGTGTTTCCCCTATGTTGGCTACTTTGGAGGGGGTGGGGGGACGGTGTGCCACGAAGGGCTGGATGAGAATGAGCCTACATTAAAACAGACCTATCTCTGATACTGCTCCCTCAGTTGTTTTCAACACCAGTAAAACACTGAATAAAAGAGTACAATTACAGATACTCATCTCCTATTAAACAAAATGCACACCTACTTGGTCTGCCAAATTAGTTTTTGACTGAGGTAGATAGTTCTTTACCAGACAAAGTATTTCCTCCTGTGTAAAACGGTCACCTGTCTGTTTGACTTGGCTGCCATTGTTTACAAGTGGACAGCAGACGTGAGCCATTAATCGTAAAACTTCATATTTTTATAATCAGCTATTACCAAAAGACAATATTTTTTCATCTTGACCATTTCCATATTTCAGTATGAGTTCTATGTTACTGAATGTGTTTGTTGGTTGTGTGTCTGTGTATCCATGTCTGAGTAATTTTGCGTAGCTCTAGCTCCCAATTTACACTGTGGCAATACTTCCAGCTCCCACCCTTTGACCTCAGTAGCCTCAGTAGGTCCTCAGTAGACCCTTGTAGAAACGTCCACCGAAACTAGATGAGCAGATGTGTCCTTTAGTTGAAAAACCCTCCAAGGTCTAGCACCCCCTCACCTCACCTCGCCTAACCCTCTCCTGTCAGTGCCCACATAACCCACCCACTCCTGCCCAGCCCCTCAACTATCTTGACATCCTGTCAGAAACTATTTCTACATGACCTCTCTGCAGGATCTCGAGGAGTCAGATACCACGAACCAGGACACCGATAGCCTCTTGCCCAAGAAGGTACTCCACTGTCCAGTAGATATAGCTCCAAGTAGCATTTTAGCCAAGCATCACATCACTGTCAAATCAAGTGTGATAACTACCGGTGGGCATAATTAGTGTGACAAGTGATGTCCCTTCACACCAGTTGTATTGTTAGAGCTTGTGTTCTGGTGATCTATTATTACCCCAACCAGCCGCCCACTTTGAGCCCGGTTCTGCCTGAGGTTTCTTCCCGTTAAAAGTGAGTTTTTTTCTTGCCACTGTCGCCAAGTGCTTGCTCATGTGGGAATGTTGGGTCTCTTTAAAATGAAAACCTGAAGAGTTCGGTTTAGAACCTGCTCTATGTGTGAAGTGCCTTGAGATAACTGTTGTTGTGATTTGGCGCTATATAAATAAAGATAGATAGATAGATAGATAGATAGATAGATAGATAGATAGATAGATAGATAGATTGATTGATTATGATTTTACATATTTTCAGGCATATATATAATACTACAATGTCAAACGTGGCTTATGTTTCAAGTAACAAGGTAAATGTTTGTAAAAGTAATCCCTGTAGCAGAAAGCTCAGGCTCCAGACTGCCATAAACCCTTGGTTTCCAATGGTTCTACTTCTTCTTCTACTTTTGCAAGGAGCTGACATCATAATGTGATGGATTTCTTTAAATGGTCATATGCTCCAGGTACAGTTGCGACCACCATGACTCAAGTGGAATTGGCATGCTTTGAGTATTTTTCCATTGAACACCACAGCAAAGTAATTAAGTTTACCTGTTGGATCTCTTATCACCACCTCTCATTGAATCCACTGTTTTTTTTATCAGAAGAATAGAGCTGCCAGCAAAGCTCTGTTAACTCAGTGAGGAACTCTAATTTTCTGTAAAGTCTTTGCAATATACTTCTCCCATTATTTATTCATTTGAAGGATTTTAATATGAAGCACAAAAGGGGAAATGTTGTGTTTCCTCAACAGGCTTCCTGAAAGCTAGCCAATCAGAACAGAGTGAGCTCATTGGGAGGGCAGCTTAAAGAGACAGGAGCTCCAGTGGAGCCCCAGAATGAAAAATATTGAATTGGAAATCAGCATAATAGTTATAGTTCTCTTTACGGTACCTTATGGATTTTTAGACCACTAGTAGCACTATGGTGCAGTGTTTTTATGAGTATGTGACATAGCACACATTCCTGCCCACGGGTTCCTATCAAACAATGCAAGTTTCAAAATACTTGCTTTTTAAAAGTTTTATGAGGAAGGAAATGCATTTAGCATATTTGTTATGCCTCAAGGGTACGAGGATTGCAAACAGCGATTATTCTAATCTAATTTGTTTTCTTGATTATAAAATGTCAAAAAATAGTGAAATATAATTTCTCACAGCCTAAAATGACTTATTGAGATTGCTTATTTTGTCCCATAACAGTCCAAAATACAAATATATCAAATTTACGATCAGAAATGACAAATAAATGTGTTGAATCTGTATATTTTAGGACCTGAAAGAAAGATTACAAAAACAATTGTCAAAACAACTGCGGAAATATGTTTCAACTTATTATTTCAGCTCTAAAGGATGCATACATTAGATTTGGTGAGAAATACTGGATATAAACATAACATAGAAGAATTCCTGAGTGTACCTTTAAGGTGCCATTTGCCACTATTCATCCAGTGTCCCCTGGCTGTCTTTGGCCTTCTTGAAAGTTGTGAACAAATTAACCCAGAAACCCTTCTCTGTAGCTCTGTGTGTGCTGGAGGAACAAACTCTTTTCCAATCCCCTGACTGTAGAAAACAGACTTTAGAGAAGCAGACTGTAGAGAAACAAGTATGTGAGTTCCCTGACATATATCGATAGTGTTATGGACATGTGGAAGCATGGATTTAGTTTAACCATTTGTTCTTATTTTAGAGCCAGAACTTTCTCTAAAACCATTTTAAACAAAGAGAAGAAAGCCCAGCCAATGCTGAGTTGAGCGAAATATGCATTAAACACCAAAGCTGACTGATAGACTGAGACATGTGGAAACACAGAAACACACTTAAAAATACATTTACCATCGTTAAAGCTCTTCTTCTGTTGAGTTTTATGACAGTTGACATCCACAAGTGTTGCATTACCGCCATCTGCTGGACTGTCTTGTGCCCAGTCTGTTCCAGTAGCGCTATGGTATGTGTGAAAAGGCGTAAGATGGAAATGTTCATGAATGTAGCTACATGTGTGAATAGTGAAAATAACTAGCGCCGTTTGAAAGGTTATCCCAGAAATTTACAGGGACTGCTACACTCCGCAATGTCGCATGAGACGTTAAGAACAGACACTAACCCTAACACTCCACAGGTGAACTTGAGCAGGTTTGAAGTGTTGACAGAATCCCCTCTACAGCTGATAAGCAAATACATGTTTGAATGAGTGACATGTGGAGCATAAACAATGGGATTATAATGCAGATATTATGGGTTATATTGGAATAGGTGAAACAATACTCATGTTTTCTTCTCCTTTCATTACTCTGATTCTCCATAGCTACAGGAAGGCCAGCTCGTGGTGCGGCACTTCCAGTTCCTACGCTGGTCCCCCTACCGAGACGTGCCGGACTCCAAGAAAGCCTTCCTCAGCCTTTTGGCTCAGGTTCACAACTGGCAGATGGAGTGTGGAGAGGGACGCACCGTCGTCCACTGCCTGTGAGTCCATTTACATACACCTGAAGCTTTTGAAACTGTTTTGAGACCGGACTTTTGAAATGTTTTACCTCTAGTCAGTTTTTTAACTAGATGCCAGACTGCTTTCATAATATTAACCTGGCAACATGGTATTTAAAACTTGCCATGGCCACACTTAATAAAAGTTCTTATGATTTTTATTAAATCTCATCAACTCTGGGCTACAGAAGAATAGTCAATCAGTAAGCCTTTGTGTATTTTCATTAGCTGCTGGTATTGAGGTGCCTGTCTTCCATATGATTTGTCCCCCATCCCCATGTCAGAGTCCTTTGATCTCTGGAGGTCAGGCTGTGTGTTAGACATCTCATATCTGATTAAATCCCCGCTCCTGTATTTTAATGAGAACTTTACTCAGATATTCATCTTGAAAGTCTGCCAGTTGGCCTTTTTCTGACAGCATGCTTGATCTGTGCTCAGTCAAACTGTGACATTTTACTCTGTAGCTCCCCCTCCGAGAGGCTGTCTGAGCTGCTGTATCACATCTTTATTAGGTCACTCATGTCCTCATGCGTCTACTCTGTCTGTTTGTCTCTTGTGCGTGTGTCACTGTGGAGCAGGAACGGCGGTGGTCGAAGCGGTACTTTCTGTGCCTGCACCATGATCCTGGAAATGATTCGCCACCACAGCATGGTGGACGTGTTCTTCGCTGCCAAAACGCTGCGCAACTCAAAGCCAAACATGGTGGAAACAATGGTAAGCGAGCAGGGGTCTTTATCTGTCCTTACTGCAGCATATTACATCCTACTATGCTGCTGTCTCATTGTGCTTATCTTAAGGGTTTACATACTTTATAAAGACAAAGAGAGATAAACAAAAAGAGAGGTGATAATTAAGACAATTAAAGAGTACCAGCTTTCCCAGTCATCACCCTATCTCTATCTTTGTGCCTAGAGATTCAAATGATGACTGTTTACATGCTTGCAATCAATCAATCAAAGTTCATTATCTAGGACTTGGAGTGCAAACCTCCTATAGCTAAGTTAGTTAGGTACCTAGTTACACTTATATATGTATGTATATAAATACTAAGGCTGTCAGCTGTCACTCAAACAAAGTAGCTAGATAAATTCCCTCCATGTTCAGTCTGAACACCATGTATCTTAACTTCCTGGCTCCATTTCATCACTTCTTTGGTAACAGGTCAAACATGGACAGCATTGCATTATGTGCAGTGTACTTAGAAAGTAGAAAACGTATTAATGATGTAAAACATCAATAGTAGACTTCAGCTTTTGGTCTCAGGCCCTCTGAACCAAAGAGCCGGGGCTTCTCACTCAAGCCATTATTCTGCACTGACATTCAGCTATCATACAGGCTGAAATCCATTGTAGAGGAGGCAGCATTACCGATCTCTCCACCCACAGCAGCCTTAATAGAGCAGGATGGCTTTTGAGTTAGGAGATCACAGGCGTGAATAGATGGCAGATGAGTCATCACATTCAAACATCTTTTGTTGCTGTTGTTTTCTTTTGTGTTTGTATGTGCCTATAGAATAAGAAGAGTTTGCGCCCATTTCTTGTCTTGGTTGTTGCAAGGCAGGCTGGGAAATGTAGGCAATTACTAAATCTCATTATATACTTACTTTTTAATAATGCATGTGTGGACAAGCAGCTGCTACTGAGTGAATAATTCTATGCTGACAATGAAATGTATGTTTTTACAACTTTTTTACAACATTAACATTGATAAAAATGATGATACTTATCAGGTAATTTGCTATTCATTATTTTTGTTAAAGCCTGAATACTGTCGACCTTGTCTGTTGCTCTCAAACCAGAGCCCATTGGTTCCTCCTAATATATGAGATCTTTAAAGGAATGATTCCACATTTTGTTCACTCTCTTGAGTTAGCTAAGAAGATCAATATCACTACTTAGTGATAATATGATGCCGTAACCAGAAGACCGTTAGCTTAGTTTAGCAAAAAGACTGGGAACAGGTGGAAACTGCTAGCCTGACAAAATCAGCCTACCAGCAATTTTAAGGCCAACTAATTGAAACATTATATTTTGTCTGTTTAATTTGGACAAAGTAGTAGGGTCAAAGTGACACATTGTTATATTAGGGGATATATGTTAGCCTATTTGTTATCCATGTGTTGCTGTCACTATCAGGTTGTCATGAGAACAGGATACTTTTTATAAAATACCATTAATTGATCACAAAAGAATGTTCACTAGCATCAAAACTACCAAAAAACATTGAAGAAGAGCGAATAGAACCCTTGATAAAACTTGACATGACAAACATGACATTTTCCACCTTTTTGTAAGTCACATTATGTACAGTTTTTGTACACAAATAAACAAGACATGTTAATCATTTGAACTCATTTTATTTGGACAGAGCAAGGCTAGGTGTTGATGCTAGCTAACCAGAGACAAGAGAGTCGTATCAACTCTATCATCAACTCTTAGCAAAAGTTAGAACCAATTACAACAATTATTTGATAACTACACATCTTTTGGAATGAGTTGAAAATCACAAATGTATTAATGCTAATGATTTCCTCTTGGTTATGTTTTTAAATCTAAACCTGTGCTCTGTGCCTAGGAGCAGTACCGGTTCTGCTATGACCTGGCCCAGGAGTACCTGGACTGCTTGGAAGTCAGATAGCACCTATTCCGCGCCTCTTGTCCCTCCTCGAGGAGAAGGTCTGGATCCTGGATCTATGCTCTCAGCTCCTGAGTCCATGTATACAGCTCTGGTTGTCTTCTTTGCCATGCCTGGATGAAATGTTGTCTGCCATAAGGACCGATTTGAGAAAGCTCGCTGGACAACTTGTAACATACTACTGACACCCTTTTTTTTGCTTTTCCTCGGCGCTCTGATCCAATCCTCTTCTGTGCCACTTTACATCTGCCAAACCAGAGGACATTGACAGGAACGGAGTTCATTTTATACAACCACTGTCAAGGCAGCCGGACTACCTGTCGCACACCTCGACAAACGGGATTCAAAGAGCTCCGCTGTATCCTGCCTTACTAAGAACAAACGATTGAAAAGGAAGTACAGTTGATGCCATCCACTGGGTGATATTTTGTGTTTGTTCGTAACACTGTAAATGGTGCAATCTGCTGTTGGTGAACATCCCATGTCTTACTGTACTATATTTGAACTTTATTGTGGGTGAGACTGACGATTGAAGGATAACCGAGGGTGAAGTTTACAAAGGAAAGACGTTGGTCACATCCGATGGACATATCTGTACAGTAGAGTTGTCTTGGACCTAATTTCTCTTTATTTATTCTTCGTGTATATAGGTGTTATTTCTTTTTTTTCCTTCCCTCCCCCTTCCCCCTCGGGTGTTTCTAGATGTTCTCAACGTCATATCAATGTGTGCCAATCCATTCTCTCTGTGCTGTAAATGGGGACCACTTCTTCATCTGCATGCCAGTCTTAAGTGTTTCATCATTGCAGTGTGTGGCCCAAAAGTCTGCTTCAGGGCGGATTCTAAGATGCGAATCCCTCCGCTAGTCCGACAGAGCTCCGTAAGAATAACCACGTGTTGCTGTGAGAATACGGCGGATCGCCATCGCCGGAAATCTGTTGCTTTCTTAAATTTGTATTTATTCAATGTGTTTTATTTTCTAAATAGTGTATAAAACTGAAAAAGAAATAAAATATGTTGTTGCTTAACAACCACGTGTTTTGGAGTTTTTCTTTCGTAGACCTTGCAGAGCCCTAGCTGGATCGTGGCCTGCGCTGGACTCTGCAAAGGTATTTTTAAGCACTTATGACTTTGTGACTAAGAAGTTGTTGATGTCCTCCTACCACTACTTTACCACCCTCCCCCCACTCATCATCACCACTGTCCCTGCCACTTTCCACCGTCAGATATTGCTGCTTAAAAAATTCCACGGTTCATTCTCTTGACCTGCGTTTTAATTTAGGCTTATCATTTAATTAGCGACTTTAATGGACTTTTTTTTTTTTTATCGTTACCACCAAACAGAGCCTCTAGTATTCAGCCACCTCTTTAATTGGACGGTCTTGATGATCCATTGATCGAGGGGCCTGACACACTTAATCTGCATGTGGCGTTCTACGAGTGATGTCACATCTAGTTACTGTGTTTTATGAGTGGCTGATAAGCTGTGTTCGACCCTCCTCCGCCCTCTGTTTCTTATCAATACACTGTACTGCTTTACTTGCCTGCCTGAATGCGCACATTTTAAATGAGAGATGGGATTTTCCAACACATGCAGAGTGAGCACAACAAATGAACTTCAGAAATAGCCGTGATAAAGGTCAAAGGTCACGTTAGGCTGTATTGTTTGACTGTCAGCGCCTCTCAGGTTCAATTACACCCTCGCGTTGAATCACCCAGGCAATAGATCTCCCTTTACTGCATTTAAACGACGATGAAAAGCCGCATAATGCGTGTTGGATGAAAAACACAATTGCTATTGTGTGCAGCGCACAAAAGGACGGGGTGCGACGCTCTCCTCGCGGCGTCTGTTTATCTCAGATTACACAACCTGTAAATGTGTTGTGGGTTTTTTCTTTTTCTTTTCCATCATATGTTGTTGGAAAGAATACACAGGTCTTCAGATTTCGCCTCCGCTGCCGCTTCCACCTTCTTCTTTTGAGGCTGATCTGAATGCTTCAGAGTACAGTTTGAGTCTCATTGTCTCAGCGGCTGTAATTACTGCAGGAGCCATTGTTTCACGCTAAAAAGGCTGCATTCAAATGCTGGAGCTGAGGCTTTCAAGATGACTGCATGCTATGAAAAAGAGAAAGAAGGCTCCCGGGTATCTGGGGATGCTTATCTTGATGATTTCATTAATCGCAGGGATTTTTTTTTCCATGCGCAAATGCAGCAAAATTATCTTCATAAGAGGCACTATCTCATTACAGTACAAAGGCAGTAATAAAGCTCAGTAATCTTAAAAGAGGTGGCAGCATTTCAGTCCCGGTCTACCTGCAGTCACCACTTGCACTGCATGAATAGTTTATTATTTACTCTTTTGTTTCATTTTTCATTTTCACACCCTCCTACTAAGAGAGCAATCACAACAGACTCAAGCATGCCTTTTGATTGCCTCAAATTCTCACTCATAAGTTATTAATATCCACATAAAAGAGGAGACACACTGAGCTGTTTGAAAAGGCAACCTGGTGATAAACAATGCTGGGCTGCTTTCCACAACAGATCTGTTAGCGGTGGGGTTTACGGTTTTGTATGTCTGGATGCCCGCAGAGTCCGGCAGGAGCTGCAGGAGGAGGTCTTGCTTCGTCCCCGTCGTGTAACTCCACAGATTTTTTAACTCGTGTAATCAATCAGTGGCTTGTTTGTGGTGTTCAGAGCAGCGTCGGAGGCCAAACGGGCTGATGGGATGCGCAGGCATGTGGGTGGGTGGCCTTGGTGCTTTGGCATCACATGTCTGCAGAAGAAAAAGTAAACACAAACACAAATATTCATGTTTTCCTGGCTGGATCCAGCCGTGTCACGTGTGGCCACATGAATCAATTAAAATCTTCTTCATACCGACATGAATTCACCCCTGGAGACAGACCGCAGCCCCCGCAGCTGAATAGAGACGTATCTGTGTGTCTCTCCAGACTGATGGCAGATTCAATTTGTGCTCACTTTATCTCCGTGTGGATTCATCTTATCTCTGACGCGACTTTACATTGGATTCAATTAAATTGCTCTTAGACGGTATGTGGACCCCAGAAGCTTCTTCTCCTCTTTACACGGTCAAATCAAATAACATCTCACACGGTCTGCACAACATATTTCAACATGAGAGCGCTATTCACGATAAAAGCAGGTGTTTTGTCTCATTCTGTGAGGCAGTCATCATTGGTTATGTCAGCCCCAGGATGACAGAATGTCCATGAAGGCAACAGTTAATGGCAAAAGTCGTTTGGTAAGAAAGTAGCACATCAGTCGGGGTAGCCTGTGGCAGTGCTGAAAACGTGGGGCCGAGGGGAAAAAGGAAAAAAAGATGAGACCGTTCTTCCACCCACAGCATTATCTATCCACTGAGGTAGGAGGGAAGATGGGAGGCGATGGCCAACGGCCAGTCAATAATGACCTAGCTTTATCCCGGTGGTTTGCAGTTCATAGGGCCTGCACCTCCATCTTCCAGCTCCCTGTTTGACAGTTACCTCTGAGGGAGACTGAGAAGGTGCAAGGTGGTGCGATGTGCCCGGATCTGACTTATATGAGTAATATAAGTAATGTCCTGCACCCTATTTGGCACACGCACTGCCCCCACCTCACCTCCAGATGTGATATGTTAGGTTGAAAATATATTTTAGGGGGAAATTAATAAGTGTTCAATACATACAGACCTACAGATTAACCTCTTATTGGAACCTAAGGCATAGATTTGTTGATGGGTCCCTATTGACCCCAAATACACAGAGTAGAACTATCAAGCTGAAATGATCAGTCAATTAATAGATTAGTTTATTGACAGAAAAGCAATTGGCAACAAGGTTGATGATTGATTAATAGTCAAAAATGCCAATAATTCACTGGTGCCAGCTCGTTGAAAGTTAATATTTGCCAATATTCCCAGTTTTCCCTGATGGCACACTCTACATGTTTGAGTGTGCCTGTTGGTCAGAATAAATAAGTCAAATAAATACAATGACTTGGGCTTCAGGGAATAATGTTCAGCCTCTTTCTGTTTTCTGACATTTTATACACTGAAAATAATAGCTGGTTGTAGTCTTACAATACTCTTATGAAGGAGTAATACCTAACCTCAGTTTGCTGTGGTAAATCTAATAAAACTTCAACAATGAATACAGTAAAGATATATTTTGACACAGAGTTCTTTAGAACCAGGGACAAAAGATGGAGGACCTTGTTTTTGTTCAGCCAACTTTTGATTGGGTGGTTAGCAGCCTAAAGCCCGCCTCCAATGTTCTTCCAATGTCTCTCTATTGGAGCATGTGTGAAGTAAACAGTAAACAAGACAATTCTGCTAAGTAAAGCTCAAGATAAAACAATCATAAAGAGACAAATGCAAAAAGTATGGCAAGAATATTGGGACATTTGTATAATATCCAGAAATATGTGGGTCATTACTCAATCAGTTAATCAATCAATCCAACTTTATTTGTATAGTGCTTCTCATACATAGTCATGTAACAAAAGAAGTGTTTTACATAGTTAACACAAAACCAAACAAAAAGCACAAAAAAACAAACAATAAATGAGTATTAGAAATAATGACTCAGTAAAACCCAGACCTGAGGAAACACCAGAGGTAGGATACAAATGAAACAATTAAAAATGCCCAAATAAAAGAAAAGATTAATAAAAAACAAAATAAAGTGACTATAAAATAAAGTGGGGGAAAAGAACAGAAATGTGAGGTGGGAGTATTAAAAGGAAAACAAAGAAGTAAAAGCACATAAAAGGAGGGTTATGAAGAGGAGAACAATCAGGAAATAAAACATAGAATAAAAAGAATAGTCCAAGTAGTAAAACAGGCTAAAACATAAAATAAAAGACAGATGAATAAATAAAACTGAAAGCCAGATTAAAAAGGTAGGTCTTAAATTTGCTTTTAAAAACATCAACCCTCTCTGCTGCCCTCAGGTCTTCAGGAAGACCGTTCCACAGACGACGACTTTTGTAATGAAAGGATGCAGATTTTTGGTATAATTAAAAGGACACTACTAGAAGAAGGTTCTGGAGGGGTTAAAACAAATCTGATAAACAGGAAGGACTAAGAACATTAAGAGCTTTATAAACCAATAAAAGGACAGTAAAATCAACTGTGAAGCAAACAGGTAGCCAATGGAGAGACTTTAAAATTGATGTAATGTGCGCTCTCTTTCTGGTCTTCATCAACACATTACACGACCCGTGCTGTTCTGAATGAATTGTAATTGAGCTATATTCCTTTTTGGGAGACCAGCAAGCAGAGCATTACAGTAATCAATTCTGCAGGTAATAAAAGGAGAGCATTAGTGTCTCTGGCAATGTTTGTTAAATAATAAAATGCAGTCTTAGTCACATTACTAATGTGGAGTTCAAAACCGTTAACAAAACTGAAAGTTACCTGAAGTGTCACTATTAGGAACTTTGTTGGAGGTGTATCAAAGGGAATATATAATCATATAACCAAGTACCTGAAAGAGAGGACTTGAGAAGGTTTTTCTTCTTTTTCTTTTTCCTGTTTCTTTCTGTTTTTGCCTACTTATTTACTGTTGCACACTCCAGTTCAGTAGATGGCGGTTTGCCAAACGCCAATCCAAC
This sequence comes from Scomber japonicus, assembly GCF_027409825.1. Classification (NCBI taxonomy): domain Eukaryota; kingdom Metazoa; phylum Chordata; class Actinopteri; order Scombriformes; family Scombridae; genus Scomber; species Scomber japonicus. The sequence continues at coordinate 26,234,045 of NC_070592.1, read as the reverse complement.
CTGAAGAAGAAGGAGGCGAGCATGCACGAAATATGGTGCGAAGGGTAGCAACAGATAATATTTCAGCACTTACAAGTATTCAATTAGGGAATTCATGCAGGCAAGAATTTAACTGGAAATATCTCATCAAACAATCATTAAAATCAAACACAATAAGTATAGAAATACCGTTAAACAAGGACGAGGGCAAATCCTTTATTTGAAAGCACATGATAGAGTCTGGCAGGAATATTGGGACAGTAAGGAAACAGGAAGAGACATTTATAATGTACAAACACAAGTCGGGAACCAGAAGGAAGAAATGACAAACAGGACTCAAACAAACACTAAATAAAATAAGGGAACATCCAACAGGTCTTTGTTCACAATGCACACAACTGGAATCAGTTCAATATTGTAACAAGTACAGGGAAGAACAACTGGAGGTGATCCAAGTGTTGGAAAAAGTAAAAGTGGACTTGACATGAGGGAATGTGTTAGGGAGTACATCACAGAAAGGGTTGGGTGTTTTAATTAAATATTTAAAGGGCACAGGTATAAGAAATAGGATATAGTGTAAAGGGTTTTTTATGAATAGTTCTGACCATCGCTTGGTCCACACTCCAGTCCAGTAGGTGGCGGTAAATGCAACTGTAAGCTGGTTGCTAACTGCCATTAAAAATCAATAGAAGAATAGAAGAAGTTCATACCTGTTGCAGGCGTAGACATATATAAACGTAGGCTGTGTCTCAATTTGGACCCAACTGCGAGGCTGCATCCTCGAAGGACGCGGCCTTTGCGGCCTTCGAAGGATGCAGCCTTGAGGAACCTCCGAAGGACGCATCAACCGTTGTGAAATGAGACGGTCTAGCCTTCGAGGCATTTCCTGGTTGCGTCACCAGCTGCTCCCTCCCATAAGACGAGAAAGACGTCTCAACCGAAAAGACGGTGAAAAAGCTGACAAAATTATAAGAGAGAAGAAAGGAGAAGAATAAAGGAAAGGAGAAGAATAAAGGAAAGGAGAAGAAAGAAGGAAAACACACAAGAAAGAAAGAAAGAAAGAAAGAAAGAAAGAAAGAAGAAGAAAGAAGAAGAAAGAAGGAAAACACACAAGAAAGAAAGAAAGAAAGAAGGAAAACACACAAGAAAGAAAGAAAGAAGGAAAACACACAAGAGAAAGAATAATAAAATAATAATAATCTGTAAATAGTTATTCCTGATGTAATTTTTGTAAATAGTTAAATGTTTCATCACTTGATAATAAAAGAAAATATTTAATCCCTTGTTCTTCCTGAACAGTAGCACTTTATGCCGTTTGTTAACCCTGTTATAAATTGTACTTAAGTTGTAAATACTAAATGGAATAGACAACGTGTAACAATTGACAATATTTTTTATTTTATAACATTAACATAAAATCACCACTTCTTTTTCGCCTGGTGGGGCTGGACCTTCCCCTCCATGCCCATCTTTTCCAGTATTGTGTAACACAGAGGGAAGCAAGAGAAAAGGTAAACACAGGGATGCTATGTTAACAGACAAAAGGGTTCTAATATAGCAAAAAATTATCATAATAATGAAGTATAACATATAATAGTGACAATCCCAAACGTAGCTCTTTATTAAAATCTAAATTTGTTCATCTTAGTCTATATATATATATATATATATATATATATATATAAGTAAATATATATATATATAAATATAAAAAATAAGTCAAGTAATAAAATATAAGTAATTAGTAAAAGTATAAAAGTATAAGTAGTAATAAGTAAAAATAATTAAATAAAACAAACCAATACTTACACTTGAATGAAAAGTCTTCACCTGTTGGTGTCGCCATTGTTGTGTTTTCGCGGCACTGAACAGCGCCGCGCAAAGGATCTTGGGATTTGGGAGGCCGCGAAGGATAGTAGCGATGCATCCTCGAAAAAGAGGGAAAAGAAGGCCGCATTTCAAGGCTGCATTTGAAGGTGTCTTCGAATTGGGACAGCCTTTGCGCGGTGTTGTGACGTAATCGGCCTCGAAATGCGCACTTCGAGGATGCAGCCTCGCAATTTGGACCAAATTGGGACACAGCCGTAGACCCCGCACTGACTGATGCTGCCGATTGGAGCGACGTGCCTACATGGCGGCCATCTTGGTACAGGGCCACTCACTCCTGCAGTGCATTATCTATAGAGGAATGACGGGTTTGCACTATTAAAAAGTGATCATACATCGCTCAATTATAATAAAATAAATAAATAAATAAAATTGCTCAATTGTCAACATATATTCACACAGGTTGTTTGTTACAAATGTCAGACGGATAGACAGATAGACAGATAGATAGATAGATAGATAGATAGATAGATAGATAGACATGTTTTTTAAAAATCAAACCGTTTGGAACTCGGTCGAGATTTCAGTGAATAATTCTACTTTGAAACTGTGGAGTACCTCTTACCTCCATAGATATACATGCACTACTGCCTCTGCTAGCCCTGTACCAAGATGGCAGCACTTTAGGCCTCTCCACAGTCAATGCGGCGTCTACGTATACAGTATATGTCTATAGTTGCTGCCACCGAGACCGACCAAGGGAGAGAACATCTGCATCAAACAGTTTTTTAACATATGATATGATGGTGACTTTTCTAGGAAGTTCATCAGTTACTTCAGTTAGTTTGTGAATGCTGTGCTGCTGCTAACAAAAGCTAGTAGTTTGACCTGCATTACATACAGAGGACTTAACAGGTATATGTTATATCTTAATTGTTGTTTTAACGACTTGTGAGCTGACATTATGTGTGTCATATGTCATCACTTTGTTTTTATTTACAAAATCTTCTTTAATTTCAGCTCTGTGTGAGTCTCTGATGCATTTTACTGCCTTTTATGGTCGAGCTGCTCCTACTAAACCCTCTGTATGTGTGAAACTGCAGCTGACAACAAGTACACCTTACCTTACTGTAAGTGTATCACACGCTTCAAAAAAAAGCACAAAAAGCTGGACATTTTTATCCATGTAAAGGATTGCATAGTATTAAGATGTGCTATCAGGCTAAATATCACAGTAAGCCCAAGCCTTGTGCTGCTGCTGCCTCTAGTTTAGGCAGGGAGTTCTGGTCTTTTATACAGTATATGCTGTAGTTGCAACAGTGATGCTACTATTAGAGACTACTGTACTAGTAAGTTGGTGTTTGACTGGTATACTTATTGATTTTTCAGGACACTGTTGGATCTACCTAACAAAGTTGTCCTGTTCGGTTATATTTATACTAGGGCTGTCAAACGATTCATTTTTTAATCACGATTAATCACAGAATTTCCATAGTTAATCACGATTAATCGCATTTTAAATTGCATGTTTAAAATCCTGTTATTTTACATTTGAAGGCAGTTTTAAGTCCATAATGTAAAGCATTTCTTACCAGAGTGTCTTAACTGGGAATCAATCACTGCTCTGCTGCGACTCCCACACTTCAAAATGGTCCTTTGGTGGAGCTGAGGCTGGCTTGGCTGCACCTGGGTGTTTAGCGTGGAGGTGCTAACTCAAACTCCACATACTCCGGTGGTAGTTAAACTCCGTTTGACACAGGTTGCATTTTACTTTTGACTTGTCAACTGAACCGTCTGGATGTGTTTTAAAGTTAAACAAGCCGTTCAAAAGTCCAGTAGCTCTCTTACTTTCCATCAGCGCGGTAGGTTTACTGCAGGAGGCCACTTCAAAGCATAGCGCTACAGCTAGAGGAGCCGTCTACGGGGGAGTAGAAGGGACAAAAAGGCTTGCAACATTAAAATGCGATTTAAAAAAAATTAACGCGTTATGGATTGCATTAATGTAATTGCGATTAACGAGTTAACGCTGACAGCCCTAATTTATACACATACAGTATTGCACTGGTTTGGTTAGTTTCAGTTTGAATAAGACCGATATTAGCTATGTGGAGAAGTCTCATTTGATTAGGTTTGAATTTTATTTGAGAACTAAGCTCATCAGATGAAAATAAAAGTTTTGAAGTTAATTAAGTTAACATACTGTATGGATGAAGGCATTTATTTGATTTATTTTATAAAGTCAATCTGCTCTCAAAGTTCTACTCTGTCACATTTCAGTTTGAATTTGAGTAAGACTGCTTTCTATTTTTGTAAATATTAGCTATGGCGAGGAGTCTCACTGGATTAGGAAATGAATCTTCTGCATGTAATCCATCCAAATAGGGCACAATGGCAGGAGCTTGCATCTGATCTCCACTCAGACGAGAGAGAGAGAGAGAGAGAGAGAGAGAGAGAGAAGGTTAAAGCTGGGCCTGAGTGCAAGTTCCTTACAAATGACTAAATTATCAAATGATATAAATCCAAGTGATGTGGAGTAAACCTGGACAGTTGCCCACTTGGCCTGGTTGGTAATGATGCAGCATTGATGAAGACAATAATTGATCATGTGCCTTAGATAGAAGGTAAATAGCAAGATAATAATAAGTATAATAATTAAAATGTAATTAATTGTAATGATGTGGGCAGCAGATTTCTACATTTTGATTTGGTTTCATACAAAGTTAATTATCATATGAGCTTCATTAGATGATTAGCTGTTTCAAATGAGCATCCATCTACACTGGTGAGTCTTTTCTGTGGACAGACCTTTCTTGTGAGGAAAAAAAAAGAAGAAATAACCTAACCTGAACAGTGAGTCAGGTGCTATTGTGCATGTGTCAGTTGGGTTTACAGCCAGTAGCAACAACTCAACAAAGTGTACTATGAGTAACATCTATAGTGCTACCAGTGATCCAGCAAAGAAACATGGATGATTTTATTTTGTATGATATCATCACCTGGCAGACAGGTTTTAAAGGGCACTCCACTGATTCCACACATGATCACTTGTCATAAGAAGCACTACTCAACCTGTGAAAACAACTGTAAAAAGGTTTTCTATGTCTCTGAAGAACCTTTCTAGAGTTTGACAGAATGAAATAACCTTGATGATATTATTGGTTGCCTCAGTTAGGGACTTATTTTTCTTTTTTTTAAACACAAAACTTGTTTTACCAACTCGAGAAGCAATGGAGTTTGAAAAGATGTGGGCAGGCAGGGAGAGTTTAAAGAAAGAAGCTATTGAGTTGCATAACGTGAGGTGTAGGATCTTGCCTTTATGGAAGCTTGACCCACACTAGAAAATAAAAGTCAGGATATCACTCCCTTTTGAACTGGTCCCTCGAGAGTCCCCCTACTTTAAAGAAGTGAAGAGTACAAAGTGTCAGTATTTGGCAGCTGTGCCTCGGTGCTTCAGAAAACTCCACAGGCTCCAAATATAAATATTTATGCTGCTTACTTTTAATTCCCACGACTTTCTCACAATGGACTTTGTCACTTGTCGTAGGAGGGAAAGCAGAGGTGTAACTAATGACATTAATGATATCTCTGTTTCATTAAGAAACACATTTAAGTGTGTCAGTCAGAGCCTGCATGCTCAAAAGCAGGGCCTCTGGGGCTGACTGGTGGCCCAGTGGTTAAGGTGAATAGCACATAACAACACCCACCTCCTCAACCCCCATCTACACACCATCTGCCAAAAAATAATTTAATGAATGAATGAACATATTTTACAAAACATAATACACAATAACAAACAAAACATAATAGAAAAAGAAATGAAGGTAAGGTTAAACATCTGCACCATACTTCTCCTTTCACCTTAAAGGTATAGTATGTGATAATTATTCAACACATTTTTTGTCAAAATCACTGAATCTCTCCTCACGATCCACAGCAGGCCTTAATGCTCAATTCGGATTTATTGCTCAAATCCGATTACACTTGTAAATGCGTCCTGTCTGTGGACTGTGATATGAATAGCTCACGCTCCTGAAGTGACCCACATGCTCAGTTGATTATTAATGACGTCACGCACAGAACAGTGTTTACTGAAGCGAACAGGTTCACAGGAGAATCCCTGCCGAAATGTGACTGCACCCTGTAACTCTGGATAGGAAGGGATTACATTCTCTGTCTTTTCAGCATGAATAGTAGAGGAACCCAGGTGCACATACAGTCAATTTGGTCAATATCACTCCTTGCAATAAAGAGTTATAAAGTGACTGCACCCTGTAGGAAATCCGTTAGTTACAGTTCTATATATACTGCATTATTGTATTCATAATTATACTCTTAAAGGTACAAGTTATCCAAAAAGTGACTTAAGTAAATGTAACTCATTATTACCCACCTCTGATAGCACTTACTGATTTCTCATTATGTGTTATATGATTGCTATCTAATATGACGTTCAACTTTCTACATTCTTTTCTGCATTTATTTTATAATCTTCATAAAATCATTGAAACTGAGGTATTGAAATATAACTTTATTTATAGATCAAAGCGGTGTAAAATCACACTGCAATAATGATAACAACAACAACAACAACAATAAAAGTGGCAAGGTAAAGCATCTACCCTCATCAATTGTTGACCCAAAGAGAAGTAGCTGGGACAGACTGACAGACAACTAGCCTACATTATGGAAATATCAGGTTACTTTTTTTTTTTTTTTTTAAATCTGCGCTTTCTGTAGCCTCTTCCCTTGGGCTACCGGACATTTCTATTGCACAGTAAAAAAAAACACATTTCTCTCGGTGCTGCGCCTGCCAGCTGACCGGTATATTATATCTACAAGTAGACCTATACCCACTTCCTCTGAACTGATGCACGTTCCTGTGGGGGGCAGTCGTTTTTCTGCAAGCAGTCTTTTTTCGGCATTACACCTGCAGAGGACCGGAGGGTGAAGGTGGGCGCTGCTCTGGCGGACAGGTGAGTAACATTAACGCTGCTTCATATAAACTGTAACGTTACCTGCTGACATTCAGCTCACTGTCTAGTTAGTCAGGATATGTTGTTGTTGTGATGTTAGCTGTAAAGTAGCAGAGTTGTTACTACAGCTGTTTGACGCTCTGCACGTTAGCTTCACAGCTTATATTAGCAGGGTGCTAACGTTGGCTACAACGTAGCTGCTGTGTTGTTGCTCACTGTGTATCTGGTGTTTGTTCACTGCTTTCAAAGTCTTTACAAGCATTAAGACTTATAAACACAGGCTTGCTGTCACAATAAGATTATTTGGAGTGATTTGGAGCTGCTGCTTCTATAAGGACAGTGTTAGCTGTGAGCAGAAGGAATATGGTAACAGCTGCTGTGTGACATACTGTATATGTATTCTGTTTGTGTGTCTTGTTCGACTGGAGCCGTGCTGGGTCGGTCAGTGTGTTGGCGTGAGTGCCTCCTCCTGTCAATGACCTGAAAGCAAACACAGTGTTCATGCTGTGAGTGTTAAGCATCATATTGTGTTTCATAATGGAGATATATCACCAAATAGCTCCTGACTGCATAAACAACGGTGCCCGGCTGAATTGCATATGACATCTCATTGTGTTGTATTGCCTACAGTAGAATACATAAAGGCATACATACTCAGACGCATGTGAAGATTTAACCTTTGAGAAGAATACACATAGATTTATAACTCTACACACCTGTCATTATTATTCTTATTATATGGGCTTGTTTATTTCTTAGTGGACGGCCTTTAACACCTGCTATTATTAATTAAGCTCAAGTATAGCATGGTTGATGGTGGTGTGGCAAAATGAGCAGCTGGGCTCTCTGCCTCCTCTCTTTAGTGTGAGCAATTTCTCTATAAGAGAGCTGAGTGGTTGTTTGATAAAACATATAATTACAGGAATATGCAACATGAAAGCTGAACACAGGAGGAAAAATGCAGCTCCTAAAGCTACATATTGATATTTAGACTCTTAATGTGGTAATAGAGCAGGACATATTTAAGTTAAAACACTTAACACATGATGTTTAGTGGTGCATACACCAAAACATCATTTTCTATGAATTTAACATAAACAAATTGACAATTCTGATGGTAATTATTTTTTGATGGGGGGTAGTGACCACCCAACATATGTTTTTTGACAGGGACCCAGTGTGATCCAGCAACAGACTGATGGCAGCATTAAATTAGGGCTCTGTAGTTTCTGTAGTAACAGAATCATGGACAGGATCGAGGAATTGCAGAATTTAAAGAAGATATAACAGACTCCACATTGAGTCACTGCTAAAAGCTGACTGCAGATTTAAAGATATGACTACATAATGTGTTGTTATATATAAGTCAACACATGTTTAAAAAATCAACAACTATAGCAGAGTCTTAACAAAATCTGACAATATAAAGTCTTGGAATGCTGTTTTAAACAACAAGAGAAATGACATCAAATGAAAATCAAAGTTTTTGCACTCTATAAAAAACTGAGTTGTCTTACGGCCTTGGAATGCTGGACACATTTCAACCGTAACAAAATTAATTAAAATTAATAATATAAATGTTTATCCGCACTGACACAACAAGATGTTCAGGAAATTGTGAACTTACTGAAAAATCAAAGCTTGGTATTTTACTAAATGTTCATATTTTGTCCAGTCTTTTTGTGTTTTGTTACAGTCAGTATACTGACTGACAGCAGCTTTACCGTTTTGGTTTGCCTATAGTTCAGAATGTGGGGCACCGTTGCAGCTGATTGGTTACAGTGCATACCTTATAGTTGATTCTAGCATTGCACCTTTGTTGAGTTTCGTATTCCTGTTTCTGTCAGCAAAACACCCAAAAACATCATCTTAAAGAGAAACGCTAAGGCAGTGTTAGCAAATGGTGAAAAGATGAGGAGGGTACCGCATGGTATCAACAAAATCTTCCCCAAGTTAGATTGTCCCACCCATATTTTTATAGGGCTTGGTATCAGTACTCAGTTCATTTTAAGGTATTGAGTGAAATAAATCCCAACGTCTCCCGTCAAACGATATCTGCAGTTGATCCTTTTTGCACCCAGAGTTAGAAAATATGACTATATATATTGACTTGCTCATAGCCAATCAACATGAGTGTTCTTCAATTTAAAAAAAAAAATACTCAGCCAATTTTCAGTGCTTCCTACTCCCATGATTCTATCTATTATACATATCCATATATGAGCTGCCCCACTGTAACTGTCGGAAATAAATAAATGCATATATATAAATTCCCCTAGTGTGAGGTTAGGGTTAGGGTTAAGCCTGGTGGGCCGCTGGGCTTGCAGTGCACTGGTGGAATCCTTGCACTCAAACCAGCCTTCTAAAACTGTGCTTGAAAGAAGGTTTATCTGATGCTCCTGATGCCCTCTTTCATTATAATACATAGTATATATAATATTATAAAGCACATGTGAAGGGTCGATGCATGTAGTGTATTTGTCTTCCATCATGAAATGTTAATTATATTCACAAAAACATACTTAACACCTTCAGCTAAATCAATGTGTTTTACATGCCTGAGAGCCTTGAACCTGTCTGTGAACCTGAGTTGGATTTGAATAGTGTTTCTTTACAAACCTTCAATTCAAAAGATTTACAAAGGTTACTCTGATTTACTCTTAAATTACTTAAATTACATGTTATTTTAGTCCTCCATTCCAAAAACATTGAATTCATGTGTGAGAATTATCAGCTTTTATAAAACTCTGCTTTATTTGATTGTAAACTGATTATGTTTTGGATATTGACTGTTAGAGAAAATATGACTTTTGAAGATATCACCTTGCCCTGCGGCAAACTGGCATGGACATTTTTTACATTTTTTTTTAAATGACATTTAAAAAATGAAGCAATTATTCAGTTCAATGAGTAAATACCCGAACAGATTGGTTGATTAAAAAGAAGTTATTTACACCCCTAGTTCTCAGCAATGATCAAAAACACGGCTAATACGCATACATAAATCTATAGATCTAAAATCGAATATGATTCAAGTCCATCCAGCTTTCACGTGAGTGGAGAGCAGCGGGACGGCCACAGCCTCAAAACAAACCAGGAGTCAGACAGGATTTGTGGATGGCACGCCGAGCAAAAAGAGATAATCTACAGAAGACGCAGTGACTCAGTTCCTCTCTAACTCTCAGCTCTGCTCTTTCACTTACTTTTGCTTCACGGCAGATGAAAGGCCTCCGCGCCTCTCTGGTGCTCTTTTGATTTCTGCGTGTCATTCAAATGGACAGAAAATAGAGTCTGCAAAGAACCAAAGTTTGTCTGCACCCAGTGAATACTAATGTAACATCACTATTCATTAAACACACCGGACTCCAGGTCTCACCATGCTTTAGTAGGTTTGATGTTAAGGTAGCATAAAGCAGAGGCAGTACATGTGCTGTGCTATATTATCAGAGGGCAGAACCGCAGAAGGATTCCAGTCAATACAGAAGCAGCAATGCATTATATAACATAACATTACATATCTGAATTGATTATTGATCTGTACCCATTTCATGTATTTCACACAATGAAAGCAGTATCATGTTGGAACATGACAGACAGTCCTCCGTTTGATAAGTTTCTCAGCACTAATGACCCTGGAAATGAAATGGCGAAGGACCATAGTTCTCTCCTTTGTCTCTGTTGGGCAAAAGCTACGGACCCATCCACCACGCAGATGGAAAATCAATAACCAATCACCTAGTGAAGGCGCATATTGGTGCACTGACGTAGTTAACCCTCAGGACAAATGTTTCCGTTCAGATTAAGAGACCGCGAATGCCAAACATTTAATGGAGAGATGTTTTTATTATCTACATTAAAAGGTCTACTGTGTGTGTGTTTGTGTGTGTGTGTGTGCGTTGTCAATGCACAATTTCAAAGCAATTGTAATGCCCATAAGACGGACCTGAGGGAACAGCAGTGAATAATAGCGAGGGCTCTGTGAACACACAGCAGTATGATCAATGGTTTCTGTTACTTTAATGCCAGCTGTATGAACACACTTGGCTACTTACCGCTGTAGGCCTCACTTTGAAACTGTGTACTCAGGTTAGCATGGAGATAAAAGGAGGGAAGAAAAAACAAAAGCCCGGCTGTACAGGAACTATTGTAACCCTCGACCGGCGTGTTCTACACTGCACCTGTTCCTGTCTGTCAAGTGGAACAGGAACGTTGAACCTGGAATATACTGTTAGCTTACAAGATGAATTGTTAAAGCTAGTAAAGTTTCGCCTTGCGTGATTTGCTTCAATTTGACTGCTGGTCCGTTTGTGTTTATTAGCCTCAAACAGCCAAATTAGCAACTGTTAGCTGTATGCTAGTTAGCAGAGGATGCCCTAAGCATGTCTGTGGGAGTGTTTCTGTGTGTTTGAGTTCAGCTGAGCCTCTGACTGAACTCAGAACTCACAAAAATCCTTGTGTTCTTTGTGTCATTTCCCTCAAGCCCCTTCTCCTTTTTCCTCTCATCTCTATGCATTTATGAAGCCAATTTCTATCAATACATGCCATTAAAAAAACCAACAAATGGATATACTGTGTCTGCACTCTTTCACAGAATTACATTATCTTTCAAAACCGTTGCATCAGTTGTGAAGGAGACGGTCCTTGTCATTACATGACTTTGGACGAGGCTTTACGCCGATCTGATCGGCTATATCGGATCGGCCGATATTTAGCATTTTATGCAATTAGTTTTAATTAGATTAGCTGTAATGTCTTAATTCGCCGGTCCTATTGATGTCATCATGTTGAAACTTTTTGCAGATGCTCCCGTTGCATAGATTACAGATGGCTTGTGTTTTATCTGTCTCATTTACTCTGAAGAAGTTCCACACCACCGACATGTTTGTTTGAATCCGACAGTTAGTTTTGAGCCCTGTCAGGATGTGACGGACAATAAAGTTTTTTTGAATCTTGAATCATGAGTTGTCAGATTCAAACAAACATGTGGGTGTTGTGGGCAGACAGATAAAACACAAGCTATTTGCAATCTGTGCAACACTAAAGAACCTCGTGGGGAAGCATCTGCAAAATGTTTCAACAGCACAAATGTACCTGGATAGGAACACGAGGAGGAGCATGCTGAGTTTAAGAAACGGAGTGTGGGGAAAGAAGACGTGATCGGATCGGTGATCGTGTAAAGCCTACTTTGGACAATATCTCCATGACGACTGAGCAGCTTCAATCTGCTGAGGTGTGACTGAAAGCTACAGAAGAATTCTAGTAAGAAGACCTTGAGTTGTTTTTTTCCCCCAAGTTCCAGAAACAACCTTAAAACTCAGCGGCTATGCCAATGATTGCTTGAATGCGTCCTCTCAGTGCTCCAGTTCATACAGCTCCAAGGGTCGGTCTAACCTGACCCTTTCTTTCAACAGTACACAACTACAAATGAAACTAGTCATACCACTCAGTCTGACTGAGATACTGTACATTTCTCAAAGAATTGAAGTCCTTGAGAGCAGATAAGTTGCAAAACAAGAAACATCTGTGCAGACAGTCTATCTGACAAAAAAGTAAAATGTACTGTATCATCCAGAGAGTTCAGAGAAAGTTCAGCCAACATAAACTATTCAAAGTCAAGCAGCGACATCATGCTACCTCCATCTTCCAACAGTCATACTAATTCCATCCATCTATCCATCCGTGTGTCCATCCATCCATCCCTCTGTACATCTGTCCATCTGACCATCCATCCATCTGTCCATATATCCATCCATCCATCAAGCTATCCCTCTGTCCATACATTCATCCATCTGTCTTTCCATGCGCCCATCTTTCCATCTGTAACCATGGTTAGTTAAACCGCTGGTTATTTGCTCTGAGAATGTAGCTGTATGTATCATGGGTTGCCTTCTAAATGTACGGTACGGTCCATACCTCGGTTTTTGGGCCACGGTTTCGACGTGTTTTATGAGTAAAGAGAAGAACTTTTTTTCTCCCAAAATGATCTCTTTGCTTGTCAGCAAAAACTGTAAACAATTACAGTATCACTGGTGTACTGAATAATATAAATATATAACACTTTCCTTACACTTTAAAATGTTAAACTGCGTCTTATTCCTCGACTACTTGTATACGCTATACAGTAGTATAAAATATGTATAAAAAATTAGGGAAGGGGGTGCGCGATTGGTGTCGGGGATTGGTCTAATAAGCTGCAACACACAGCTATAAGGATGTTGTGCTGTCATACGCGCTGCATTGATAGTCTCACACACACACACACACACACACGTACAGTCACTCACTAGCGCGCACTCTTGCTTGCTCGTTCCAGATTCCGGGAGATTGTAGCTCATTTGCGGGCGTCGAGCCGCTATCAATATACGGGAGACGCCTGCATGTATTCAATGGCAAAACTGAAATCAACCCACACCGGAGATTTGAATGAAACTTTTCTCTGTCAACTCCTCCGCTAGTGTTGCTGGCCTTGCCTCTTTGTTTTCTTTCTTCCACTTCTGTGTGTGACCTGCACTTTGAACCCGCTCCAGTTACTGTGTGAGAGGGGTTGAGTGGTTGGAGGCACAACAGTGATTGGACATTAACTCACGGGTAGGGCTTTTCGCCTGCCTGGACAGGACGTATTGTTCCGTGCAGAGTGGACCGAACGGTTCAATATTTTACAGAGTACCGTTGCATCCCTATGTGTTACTGTCCCTTTAATTAAGGTGGCAGTTGTTACGTGTTGTTTTCAGTGTGAAAAAACTGATGTCATCTTACCTTGGAACCACTCTTTGCGTTTTCCCCTCAACCGATGCATGGTGTGTGTAGATGCCGAAGAGGAAGTTATAAGTCAGAAATCTAACAGAGTCGAACACGGATGTAGACGAGGCGATCGATGAGCTGCGACTTCAAGTTGGATGGCGAAGAACTGTTTAGAGCTGGAAACAATTGATTTCAATAATCTACATTAGCATGCTAACTTGCTAGCAAAGTGTTACACGCTGTTAAAAACTTAAAGACTAGCCTTGTACTCTCACTAAAACCAGTGGGGATTAACTTGAAGCAGGTTGGAGTAATGAATTAATGTCTGAAGCTTGTGTGTATGCTTTATGAATCTTGTGTTGTTGTTAATTGATTAATTACTGCGTGTCCAACCATCCATCTGTCCGTCCATCCATGTATCCATCCATCTGTCTTTCCATCCATCCCTCCATTTGTCCATCTATCCTTCCATTGGTCCGTCCATCTGTCCATCCATCTATCCTTGTTCTGCCTCTTATCTAGGACCAGGTCACAGTGTTGTTTCTGGCTACAAAACAAATGACTAGTGTTATTTTTCTCGTGAGGACATTTTTGAATAAAATCGCAGTGGTCATTGGTGCGGCTGAGGCTCAGGAGGTACAGTGGGTCATCCACCAATCAGAAGATCTGTAGTTGGATTCCTGGCTGAATGGATGAATGTGACATGTAGTGTAAAGGAGCTTTGAGTGGTCAAAAAGACTAGAAAAGTGCTATATACTGTAAGTACAGTCAATTTACCAGCTCCATATGTACACATGTAACACTTTAGATATGTATAAAGGTGAAACTACACACAAAATACTTTATAGCAGCATAAATTCCTCATATTTTGTAATGGCTGGATTTACAGTGTAGTCATTTTCCTTCAACAAAGCAGAGCTGCGTTCAGAAATCACTACCTGCATCACCTGATGTAAGGAGCTCAAAGCTTTCTCCTCCCTGCAGAGGAACAGACAGATCGAAAGACACAGATAGAGAGCAAAGAGATAGACAGGAGTGAAGGAGCGAGATGGAGATTTAAGAGGTTTTCTCATCAGGGGGCTTCTGAATCTTCACCTTGAACGCTGAACTTTAGTTGATCCTTGGATGCCATTGGCTATCTAGTTTAGCCGGTGTAACCAGCAATCTCTCCCAGCGCTGCACGTTTGAACGCTTTCATTTGCGCCGCCGATGCTTCAGTGCAGATTCTCTAATGAAAGTGCCCTCATGATGCACTGATGGAGCTCCAGGGGGATCAGTCCTTCAATAATCTTTTAAGAGATCTGTAAGGTTAACATTGCATTCAGTAATTAAAGTAGATTCGGGAGGAAAATCAATGTCTAACATGTTCATTTTCAAACTAATTGCTAGACGAGCTCGGCGTTCGTATCGGGGATCAAAGCCCCCCGTCAGTGCGCTTAAGCAATCGCGCCACAGCAACCAGTAAGTAAAATGTTTATGTGCACAAGTGAGCGGAGTGAAACCATGAATGTCTGTCAGTCTAATGATAGCAAAGCACATGGCGCGTAGAGCTCCGGGACATAAACCAGCACAGCATGATAAAAGATAGCTGTTAGAGCTGCAACATATTGGTTGATGAATAATGCTCCAGTATTTTTAACCTCGCTCGCTCTGAAGTTTTTTTTCTTTTTTCACTGGTGTCTGTGTATATGCGTGCTATAAATCCTTCATAAACTGCATCATTATTTGGTTACCCTCAGCTGTTGATGCATTTGATGTGGAGTGGGCTTTTGAGTTTGTTGCTCGGTTCAGATGCCATTACCGTAACCTGAAGTGAAAGTTCCCGTCTCCTCCACCTTTGAAACATTCAATAGCGATTCTCCCTAAATAAATGCGCGGCATCAGAAAGCACTTAACTATTCCCCCGACTCTCCAGGACCCAACTTGTCAGACTATAAAGCACACTAATGTGCAAGGGCACGGGGTCTTTGTCCTGCACTCCTAATCATGCACTACACTAGTTCATTAAAACTAAACTTAATGACTCATACACCACAGACCTGCCCTCAGCAACACCAATTAGTTTGTGTTTTGCCTAGTTACAGTGTTCCTGAAAGGCCTGAGGCTCTTAGCACAGATCTGTGATTTGGTCACACACAGTGTGTGTTATAACAATGATGTTTTTTTGTAAACCTACATCAGGATATTTTTTCCTAAACCTTAATGTTCAAGAATACCACCTTCAAGCCCCTTTTAGACTCAAATTAAAATGTGGCAGGAGATTGATCTTTAACAAACTCCAGCTTCTTACTCTGATCAATGAGCTCCTACATGAACACTCTTTTCTACTTAACTGTTTTGAATATTTCACATAAGAGATTTCTTTTTGTGTGTTTTAGCTGTTCTTGCTGGTTTGAAATGGGTGGGCCGTCGTCAGGAAAAGACCATGATGTCACACGCTTCTTCGCACCAATCTGCATTTGGTAACATTGGAATCAAAAGTCTGACAGCTGTGTGGTTGTTTGCTCATGCTTTCAGGCCACTGTCAATCATATCTGATCAAAGCACACCCACGCTGTCCTGATGGAAAAAGGCTGAGTTTGATTTGTTTTATGGATAAAAAGGCAGATTGTGTGAATATAACCCGAGTGGTTTCGTATGGTTAAGTGAAACATGATTAAATAAATGCATTAAGAAAAAAAGTAGGTATGCTGCTTTCATACTAAATAGATGAGAATTGATGATGTTATGAAAGGCAAAGGCCTGGCCATTTATAGTCTTTCATGGAGTCAGATACCTTGAAAGCCAAGCATGAATCATTATCCTCTTTTGTTAGTTCAGTAAGGTGCACCTTTAGCGCACAGATGCTAATGCTAACATCCAATCACCACCTTGCAGATTGTAGAACCTCCGTTTTGAATCAGAGTGATGAGTGCACCAAAACAAAACAAATCCACGTTATCATTAATGTAAAACTATAAAAAAAAAATGTGTAAACTAGCTTCTCCTGATTAAAACAGTACCTATTAAAATCATGCCTCTTTTTCCTCAACAGATTGCTTGGCCCATCATTAATATTTAATTTCCTACAAACTGAAAGTAAACATATTTTCTGGCTCCATCAGCATCTTTGCAGAGAAACAACATAGGCTATTTTTCCCTGTTTTGAAGTTTCACTTGGTTGCAAGTGCTAGCGAAGCTACCATGTGTCACATTGCAGCCTTGGGCTACAGTAGCTAATGTGAATAGCATGCCTGCATGCTCACAAACAGCTTCATAGTTTGTGGGTAATGTAAATAGTGTTTGCAATGTACTAATTTGAATTTTTTATAAATGACATAACACTGGGGGTGAGATGTGATACAAAGATTAAAGTAGCTCAAAAAGCACATCATGATAATATATGCTGAAAAAACATGAGTGTCAGCATAAAGCCCCTACAAAAACAAACAAATACTACTTGCAAAGTAAGTAAAACAAAAAAGGCTAACATAAAGTTGGTTCTGTGTGTAGAATGAATAATAATAATAGATACATGGATCATCCAGGTCATAAAGTTGTAGGCTGAGCAGGAAGAGAGGGCACAGGGAGAAGCTGCAAGGTCTCAGCATGTCTATGGAAGGACTGCCAAACCTGTTCAAAATTGTAAGAGCCACGTAGTGTGTGTCTGACTTTGTCTAGCTTCATAAAATGAAGTACATTAACTACCCAGCTTCTATGTGTGGGGGAGGGCACTTCTCCAATGTAATTTCAGTCACCTGATCCAAAGTGGTAGAAAGGCAAAAAAGTCACATTGGTAGGCAGGTAGTGAAGTGTCTGGTGGGAGAACCACAGTACAACAGCAATAGCAATGCTCATAAAGGCTTGCAATAACTTGAGAAAGTGTTGCAATTATTGATTTTTAGAAAAGGACAAGAGAGGGACATGACATGACCAGAACAGTTTTATGAGAGTGGCAGGAGGTTAGTGACAGCTAATATATGTTGTTCCTGTGTTTAGGTCAAATCTAGCCAGTCGACATCTGATCCGGTGAGTCCTATCAGCAGTTTTACACTGAATCACCCCATGCCTGGCACAGATTGAAAAAGGATGAACTCTGGTCAGGACAGCTCCCCAGTTTGGGCCATTTATAGCACCAGCTGTGTCCTGGAACCAGGCTGCTATTAAAGTAACAGAATCTGGAGATTGTAGTGCAAAACGGTGGTGATAAAATGTAGAAATGGCCCTTGTCATCTAGGTAGGAGGGAACAGGGGTTGTAGTGGAGGGGCGCTAAAATATGCCACAATACCGTTCTTGTCACACATAGGGGTTGGATCTGTGAATGGTAAACATAATGCAGACAATGATAACGGGGCAGAGGAGAATGATTCAGTGTGAAGCCAGGTCAGTATGAAGTCAGGGGATTTAAGTTTAGTCCAGTATAATATCATGGTAGAGTAGAGATTGAAGGCCCAATAGTAAAACTAAAAATTCGGTATGGTTAAAACATGATACATTACCAAATGCATCCATCCAGTATATTTAATACAGGGGGATGCATTTATCTGGGTCTGCCAAGTGTGTAACCCTGGAAATTCTCACCAAAACCAAAAGTCTCAAAGATGTGACCCCACTCCACTCAAAAATCTTTCTAATATATTATAATCTGGAGATTTGGAGGAGAGGGGTTGTATAAAATATTCTATAATCTATGTGGAAATGTAGAATGATAAAGTTGACCCACCCGACCTTTCTTAATTTAAAGCTGATGTAGAGGTCTTAGCCGGGTCCGCTGCTAGAAAGCAATTTCAGTGCCTAAGTGCTTTAAGTGAGACAGAACCTTATTGGATTGGTAGGAGGATTTAGAGCCCTTACATTCCAGCAAGAACACCACAGAGCACCAACAGGTGTAGAAACACCACTAACACATATGAATTTCCTGGAAAGGAATTATTGGGAGAAGGTGTAAAAAGTGATTTAACTGTTTCACCTCCACCGATCCTGAACTGAGCATTGACCAAATATAACCAGCCATCAAAATGAGGTAGAAACAACAACAAAGACATCCAGAAACAGAAGTTAATAAAGTTATCTAGACACATCGCACACATCGAAACAACCCCAACTGAGGTGAGAACCAGTGGCTAGAAAAACAGTAAAAAAAATAGTGATGATGTGTTTGAATGTACGATCATTAACATGGACATTCAGTTATCTGCCGAATGTAGTGTAAAGTCTGAGAGCCTCCAGAACCAAGAAGAAGAAAAAGAGTGAACAGCCAAATGTCTATCCTTCACAACTTTTCATCATAACTCATGGTTGCAGAGCCAGACCAGACACTGGGTCCCTTGCGTGGTTAGACCTCTCAACCATCAGGCTGTGGCTAGCATTGTTTTCCATCAGCAAGAGTAACCTTCAGCTTGGTTGAGCGAAAAAGACAAAGCGGTACCCCTGCTACAGTATACAGTATCTGCTTTGCCTCTCCAAACTCGGCTAAATTCCTCGCCGTGGCTCTGTTCATGATGATCCATGTTCATGACCTACTCTACGCTGCCTTACATTTCCTGCCCCTTCTCCTTATCACACAGAATTGCAGTAAACCATGGACCTCGCCTGAGCTAGCGAACACGTCATCCAGTCCACCTGCAAACTCACTTCTGTCTTTTTACTCTTTTTATTTGCCAGTCTCCATAATTAGCACTTTAAGTCAGTTAGGGGTTTCCTCTTCAGACTTACTCACAAAGCTTATCAAAGCAACGTTCACTAAACATTTACTATTGTCCACAATGAAGCAGATGATAGATACATGCATGTTATTTAGAGAATTTCCATATGTATTTCACATATGAAACAAAATATTGACTTGTCACATAGTTTGTATTTGGAGTCTGCATTTTCATACTGTGACATTTTATTTCCAGTTGACCAAACAATTTCCTATTGCTCATTTTAATCCAGCAATTTGAATGAAATCAGCTGTTTTCATTTATTTATTTCCTACAGTTGGCGATCATTTAATATACATTTAATGAACTGTCAAACAAATTGGTTTCTGAAGGGCACATTTTTTTGGTGTGATGAATAATTCTGTCAGATGGCTGAGATATTTCACATCCATTAGCACTGAAAGCTGCATTCATAGCATTTTTTATGGGAGCTAGGTTCAGCGCTAAAAGGCTCAAAAGAATGATTAAGTTAAAATAGCCAGGATGTATTTTTGACACTTATACCTGGAGCATCATACCATTACATTATTATTACATGCACATTTGGTATTTTGCTGTACGGATTGTGTCATTTTGAATAGATGAAGGCAGAGGTGGATTTTTATTCTACATTGAGTGGCTTGTAACTGAAACTGGTTATTGTTTGGGTTTAGACTTTGAGAGATATTTGCTGGGAATGTTTCTATTATTCATGACTGCATGTATTTATGATACAGCCTTTCTCTACATCACAGAACAATGAAGAAGATTTTTAAAAAATGGCAGTGGACTAATTCATCATGTAATAGATATATATAATATGATAGCTAGTTTATACATGAAAGAGCTGCAGCAATTAGAAAATGAATTGGCAAATATTTGATAATTGATTCATCATTTTACAACAGTTGATGCCTCCAGCTTCACAGAAGAAATCAGATTGCTGTCTTTCCTCTTCATATTTAACAGTAAATACAATACCATACCATGTTGTGCTCTTAATTTGACAATACAAGCTAATTGAAGACATTACTCTGGCCTCTGACACATTTTGAAATGGTTATTTGGTTATTGTCAGTGATAATGGTTATTATCACTGTTTTTAATGATGATAATGAAAAGAATCATTAGTTGCAGCCCTACATTTATTTCAAATCAGTAGTTAGTTGTGTCTAACTAGCGAGTTAATCACCTAGTTTCTGACTTTCTGCATCAGAGTTAAGTACAGATGATGCAACTGAACATTTCAGTTTCAGTGTAGCGGTTAATGTAGACTTTATGTCCAGCTGGTACAACAGGTTGCAGATTCCCCACTGAGAGACTGTAGATTTTGGAGCAACGCTTACAGCTTTGTACCCGATCTCTTATCTGTGTAAAACTGTTATAAGTAAGCCTCAGATCATCTTTGGTGAGATCACAACCAAATGTTACTTGTTTATCCCTCCATCTAATTACACTCTGATCAGCCAGGATGTAGGTTAATGCAGGTGAAAGAGTTCATCCTCACTGTTACAGCTCTTCCTTGAAAACACAGACACCATTTAGTCTAAGCAGCCTCATTTCACTGTGCTTTGTTATTTCACTTTGCTCTCCATTGGATTTCTGGACCTCTGCACTCGTCTTGATTGTAAAGCTATGAGTCCATGCAGAGCAGCAGCTAAACAGTTTTTTAAAAATCCTAATTGGGGATATCGAGCAGTACTCGTACCCTCTGATCTACCCGGGCCGGAGCAAGTCGACCTGTCTTTTTAACGCCAGAGCCACGCAGTGAAAAAGAAGTCAAGGAGAATAGAAGCCTGGTTTCTGTGACTGTCAAATGAAAATCCCTCTCCACAAAGCCTTTTGACATCTCTCGATGGTGCTATAGGCAACTCTCCAGCCTCATTCTGTCAAACAGCATTTGGCAATTTGGTCACAGTGAAATGATGGAGGAGTAAAGTGAGTATTTTTTCCACTCAGACACCAGCAGTTCATCTCATTGTGTCGAGATACGGTATGGCAGAGTGTGAGAAAAAGTAGAGCTCATATCACACAGTCGAAAGATATACTGAGACATAGGTGAGTGTTTCTGTGGAAACCAACATGTAGAGGTAGATGAGTGCACTATTAAGTAGACTACTGTTATAGACTCTAGTTGGATTTTTTTTTTATATATATCTTTGGCCAGGTGGAATGAGGCAGCAGATATTCAACCCAAACAAACCTGCTTCACATCCAGCCGTCACCCCTGGGCAGGGAACCGAGCTGAACTCTTACCTTTTTTAATATTTATCAGATTGCAAAACTCATATCTGCTCCAACTGGTTTCCGAAACTCATATCTCCCTCAGCTCTGCATCGCTTTATCAAAGCGTCGACTACCGGCTGTTGGAGCAGCCGGTAGTCATCTGGCAAGACCCGGGTTTGAGTTAGTACATGAAAGCTCGCCTCGAGGCACGATTTCAGACTCATCCATTGTACTGACTCTGCTGGGCACATGTTTGCCTGAGCCCGCGGTGACGGTGGAGACGTCTCCGTGGAAACACTGGGCTGTAGAGTGTGTGAGTGTGTGAGTGTGTGTGTGTGTGTGTGTGTGTGAGAGAGCCAGCCAGTGGTGCTTTTGCCTTTTTTGACTCCTGAGAAGCGAAGCCGAGGCCGACTGCCAGCGTATCAAGGAAGGGTGTAAAATTGCTCTGAAACATTAGGACTGAGAGTGACCAAGGAGTGAATTAGGCCATGGTGAATCATTTTATGCCACCCCCAGCTCCTACCCACTCATCTGTCCCTTATCATTTCATTCTGCTGAGGGTGTCTTGTGCTGCTCTGAAGAGTTTTAAAAAAAGAAAGGGGGGAAAAAAAAAAAAAAACCTCCCTAGGGCCCATCAACATGTATTTCATGTGCTTCCATCAGCACTCTTTTTAACTTGTAGGCTCAATGTGAATGGATTTGATAATGTTATATTGCAGCCAAAAGGAAAACCCCTAAAAATAACAGCAAATGCAGGAGATGCTTTTTTTGTTATTGTTGTTGTTTGTTTTGCATGTGTGTATTTGTGAATGTGTGCGTGTGTGCGTACACACTTTGCATGTCAGGTAAAGAGTCACTTGTTGCAAATCCTATAGACATAATATTATGGAGCATGTGTGAGGGTGTTGTATAAGCATATGCTAAAGGTCATATACAGGAATAATATGGCTCATTTGCATATCAATTGAAGATGCACAGATCTATCTTTTTCTCTCCTGATACCTATTTCCATACTTTAAGTCAAAGCACTGAACCATTAATACCACTACTCTTTTCAACATCTATGTGAATCTGATCGATCTGTAATATATCACATGCTATTACACTGTAACTACACATGATTACTTCTTAATGATAATTGTTCATACACTGATATTCCATAACTAGGACACTTTGTGAGATTACATACATGTATTTAATGGAGATTGTCACTTACAGCCAATAGCTGACCTTTTTAATTAGGTACATGATCCACTGGGATTGGCACATCTTTAGTATAATTGCTTGTTTAGCTTCTCTTTATCAGCTGATACATGACAACAATGATTCAACCACATTCCAGCTAATGACACTAATAGTAGTCATAGTTGCTAGTGATGATGTCTTTCATGGTTAAATATGTATAAATGGACACCAACACCGGTAATTAGAATAAGTATTAATAGTGTTTATGGCTTACAAGATAAAAAAATGCTTACAATTAACCTTTAGAAAGAGATATCTGTGGTAATTGCAAAAAAAATAGTTGCACATGTAAGATAAAGCACGTATAATTAGACCATCAAGCTTGAAAAGAAATCAAAGCATCCGCACGTCGCATTGGCCCAATTTATTGTCTAAGCTTTCTGTTGCAGACCTCCGTCAGACCATGAGATATGCTAAACACACACACACAGACGAACAGATAGTCTCCCACAGACGAGGACAAGCTATCAATTATCAATTAGCACTCCTGAAGTAATACAAGACAAGACAGTTTTTTTTTGACATGTCTGACAGAAGAAGATTATATGAAAACACAGGGGTTTACCCAAATAGAGCACAATATACAATCCTGTCAATGCTCAGATACAATTTTGAAAAAAGGAGCAAAAACATATAAAGATAGGAGGATAAACAAATGCAGTGGAAAGTGCTTATAGTGATCACAGATCACAATGATGAACAGTTTGGATCAATGAGATTGTGATGGAATCATTCCTTTACAAATGCTGTTTAAATCATGTCCTCATAGTAGTCAAGTAGTCTGCTTACACTGTTCCTTTGAGTCTTTTCATACATGACAAACATTTTTAAAACTACAGTTATTCAAATTCTTTTATTTTACTGCCATGATACATTTATGGTGTGTACTGAATGGCTGCAGCACCATTATTGCCTTGTAGTAACCCATCTATTTCTAGCTGTTTACCTGAGGCTGGTGCTGCCTGCACATTGAAATCATGACATGAAAAAGAAAGTCATTTTCACTTAATGAATAACACTGTGTCCTTGAAGCTTATGAGCTGCCAAAAAAAGAGCCAATGAAATGCATCAGCGGAAGAGCAAGCATTTAAAACAGTCAATAAAATTCAGTAAATAGCAAAGCTGTCCATTTCCTGACTTTATATTCATGTCGTAAACATACAAATGTTAATTCAATGGTGATCAGCATGAGAAATGAAGAAAAAGAAAAAAAATGTGGTGATAATCTTCCACTTACTGTGATGAATTTGACCCCAAGCATTTTCCACTGTGCATAAATGAGAAATAAATGGCATGACAAGGACTACTTAAGTGTAACCATGGACTCTACTTTTGACATATTCTATATGAAACATTATGTTAGCTTCATCTGGAACAGTTCTGCTAATTAATGTTGATAACTCCTTCACCTCTGTGGATTTGTTATGTGACATAACACTCGCACATGTACAGATACAGTTATCCTACAACTTACTACTTACAAATTAGTGACACATGGAATATAATCATCACTTCTACACACGATATCATCAACCTGAGTTTACACTTATTTTTGCACTTGTCTACCGAGGCTGCATGTCAAGTTCCTGTAAACATCACAGCAGCAAGCACACTTCCACTCATACGTGATCTGTGAAATATTGTGCCAGAGCACAGTTTAATGAGAGCTCAGCTCAAGAGACAAAAAAGGAGAAAAGACAGGATTCTGTATTTGATAAACAGTCGAGTACAGTGCTCTTACAGGAAAGTTCAAAGTGTGCCATCATGAGGGTGGACCTATAGGAAACATAATGTGGTCATAGGAGTGAAGTTTTAATATGCTCAGTACATTTCATATCAATGTGTTCTATGTTTTGTAATATTATTTTATGTAATAATTTGGCTGGATAGTGGTACGTGAGACATTAGGAGATGATATTTTGAGATGGACAGAAGTGTAAAGTACTGGTCAGATCACAAAGAGGCCAGTGAAATTACTCCTGAATAAAAGCTTGATGGCTGTGAGTGCTTGCAAGGCTGGTGAGCTAACTGCTAGCACAATAGCTAGCTGTCAGTTTACTCACAATACCTATCTGAGCTAGCTACTTAGCCTGGACAATGACTCCTCTCTTTTTACTGTCTACAAACTCCAGCAATGTATACTCAAGCAGAGGAGGATACATAAAATGATGGATGGTGCAACATAACTAATTTGCCATTGGTCAGTGGAACAAATTAGCATATCCGAGTTCATGTGGGAAATTTGTGCTATACTACTGGTAGTAGCAAATCGATTAAAAACAATTGGTTTTGCTACAAAATGTAAATGCTAGTGTGACAGAGCCTTTACTCAAAGGACTGACAAGGTTTATATAGCCACACCAACCTTTGAGATAATCTTGCTAGTAGCTGTCAGTCCAAAATGTCCACAATGTTTGACTGATGGACCTAACCTTCTAGTCAACACACACAGTGATATGACTTTAGCTTGGCTGCTAGAAGTGTTAAAATGTATTTTTTTCTGTTGAATCCTATTTCAGAGTATCCACAGAGGTCACATGTTGGCCATATTAGCCTTTTTTGTGTCCGCTTACTTGCGTTTACGAATCTCGGTTTGTGTGTATGTGTGTGAGACTCGGCATTTCCCCACGAATTGCTCCTCTCATGCCTCGTGATCCATAAATGGAGGGAAGATATTGGCTGTAGTTACTGAGGTGGCGCGAGGAGATGCCGGTATGCAACTCAAAGCTTTTTGAAGTGTGACAATTGGCCTCAGACACCGCTCAGTGACACAGAAGACGAGCCAGACATGTCGCAGCGGTAGCCAATACTTGAAAGTGAGGGTTTTTTTTGAAATGGAGAATGCTCTGTTGTTGTTTTTTGGGTGGAGGTTTTCTGAAAAGGGGTATTCCAAATGAGAGAATGAGTCAATTGGAAGGGGAAACATTTAGCAGAACTGACCTCTTCTAATAGAGGTGGTATACATTTCTCTGGTTTAATGGTTTATGACAGCACAGTGGAAAAAAACTAGCTTCCAATCTTGTGAAATGCTGTAGCCACTTGTTGGAAAAGAGTAGGGAATTTAGTGGTTAAGGATCTGACAGCAAAATCTAAAAGAAATAATTCTGTGTCTTTAATGAAACATCTCTACAGTGGCTTATCGAGTCATGGTCACTTTCCTTCTGCCCTGTCATAACAGTTATCCTCCCCTCTCTCTTCAGACCGTTAACCAGCACCTCCGTTGCTCCGTACGATCCTCTCAGCAACCCTAATGTAATGACTTGAATGTGTCAATTGGCAGGGGAAAGATTAACATAAACAGTTCAAGCAATTCAATTCTTTCAATTGAGCTTCCCCACCAACCACCCCCACACACCCTCACACCTTCACAGACATGCATTATCAGTCAAATCACCAAGCATATACCGTTCATACCAATAAGCGTTTCACTCAGTAATGCTGCCGCTCGATTTTAAAAAAAGAAAAGAAAACGCACACGCTCCAATCTGCTCCGTGACAAATCTTCTGCCCACAGCATTGGGATTGCAGAAATGTGTTCGGCATGGAGAGGGTGAGAAGGGAGGCAATATGTCAAGTGATTTACATATAATTCCCTTCACGAGTCAAGAGGTGCCACAAGCGGCCTGCATCACTGATCTCCCCTGCTGACTGGTAGAATTAAGGGTTCGAACGATGTTCGGCAACTACAGTACAAAGCAAAAAGAAAAGGAGTGATGAGGAAGTAATTTAGTGAGAGTTTGCAAGAGTCAGAGTCTGAATATGGTCTGCTTTCTTGGTAAGTTACTTTTAAGTTGAAATGACCTGCAAAACCTATATGGAATAACAAGAATGTCACTTTCAAAGCTGTATCAGGCAGGACTTTCTTGGAAAAACACCAAATACTCATAGTCTGTGGCCATATGGTGGAATACAGATAGCAATACAAGTTATTTGTATATTGTAGCTCGATATTGACGCCAAATATCTTAATATTGATGCAATGTATGATACGACTCTTTAAAGTGTAGCAACAGTGAAAATTAAGCATTCCTAAACAAAACAGCATAATATATACCAAATGGACATAGTGCAGTTAGTCAACAAAATAGTTAATGACAACAACAGTGAAAATTAAGTCATTGGCTGCATTCAAATAAATACATTGAACATAGTAGAAAACATTTTATTGTAAACTCTTTTTTTTGACTTATATTAAACTTTCTTACATAAACAAGGCAACAAACACTTGAGGAAAAATAGGTTTGTGGCGGTATTTTGTAGCATTTGTCAAGTGTCTGAACCATTTTCTTGAAGGCCAGGTCTCGGTGTTATAATAAATAAAACACAGTAAATACTAATCAAATCACTGTATAAAATAATTTCAATACAATAAGATAACTTTCATAGGTTCATTAAAGATGGCTAGAGATAGAAATAAGAACTCACCCTTTTGATTTGAATCATTGTGTTCACTCAAACATTTGCAGTCACTGACTTTGGAGTTTGCTCTCGTTATTGTTAGGTGATTCAATTGCACGACAGGATGTGTTCAGCACAGATTCTTGCTGTCTTCAGTTCACCTTTTTGTGAGGTCAAGCTGTTCCGTTTAGTTCAGTACAAACTACGTCTATAAAAACACTATTTTTGTAGGGTTAACAGCTCTACAGCGAGCCACTTGTGAGTTGTCACATTTTGATGAATTTTGTAGCTTTCATTGACTGTTAATAAGCTTTTAGCAAGGAAGTAACAACAATGCTGTCAGAAACATTTCTTTTTAATAGTCGGGCTCTGCAGTGGTGACTGTCACTGCAGAAAAACAAAAATGACTTACATTTTTGTGAGGACGTTTTTAACCAAATAAGCACACACATCAAAACCAACATGACAGCTGTATATTGATTTATTGGAATTCTTTTAGAATTTCACATTCAGAAGTGTGTCCTCAACAGCAATGAGCAGTACTTCGTCCAGAGATACATTGGTTGGTACTTTTGAGTTTCAGCTGATCCATTTGCTGTCTGATTTCTGGATATTTAAGTTAAAAGCTTTTGATTTCCGCCTGCTACCGTATGGGACAAACACCTATTGCACTGCAACACAAAACACCATAAAAAATGCACCTCAGTCAAGACTTTCAGTAATGGTATCCAGGGAGACATATTCCTGCGAGCAATACCAACACAGCCGCTTTAATGTAAAATAAAAATAAAAATTGGCCAATTTCCCCCGAACCGTTTGAGTTGCACCACACCTCTTTAAGGGTTGCTATTGCTTGAAAACTGCCTTTGAACTTCTATATTTCGGTCAGGCTGGGGATGATGACATGCTTTCCAAATTCTTCTCTGCCACATTGATTCTAGGCTGATTTATTTGGGATACTGTGGCAAGTACAATAGGTCAGACAACATAGGAAATCATTTTTCCTCTTGGAAAGTGGGAGCCACAAAATCATTGTAGGATGCTCTCTCCACAGAAACCTTTTTAGACCATGTATTTGACAATCTATGTATAATAAAAGGAGATTCCAAACAGTATGTTTAAATGTGTAATATAAACAGTCTTACCTAAGCTATTCATTTTGTAAGACTATTGAGGGAAAGCAACAAATGATTTGGTTTTATAGCTAGCATTCCTATCAGTAATAATGACACTGAACTCTTCAAGTATATCGCTGAAAATCTGGAATGAGGCGACATTACGAACACAACCAACAGGTCAAGAAACCTGAGCAGTCTGATAATGAACTTTAAGTCCTCAAAGTTAAGTGGTTAATGGACTGTACGTACATAGCGCTTTTCTAGTTTTTATGACCACTCAAAGTGCTTTTACACTACATGTTTCATTCACCCATGCACACAAATTCATACACTGATGACAGGAGCTACCACACAGGGTGCCAACATGCTCATCGGGAGGAAACTAACCAATACACATTCACACACTGTTGGCGCAGTAGTGGGAGCAATTTGGGGTTAAGTATCTTGCCCAAGGACACACTGACATGTGGAGCCAGGAATCAAACCGCCAATCTTCCAATTGGTGGACGACCGCTCTACCTCCTGAAAACCAAGACACCAAGACAAACGGAACAGTTGGCTACCAACCTCCATCACAGCGTACAAAATGACTTCTTGGATTAACTTTGTAAATTCGTACAATATTTGTTGATCATTCTTAACTGTTTTGGGCACACTAAGTTTTCTTGTGCAATGAGGAACCAACATTTTGGGGCACGCTTGCAGTTTTACCTCCAAATAGTTTTGTAGATAAAGTGTCTGTTCATCCGATCTGTGGCATTTCTTTCCCCTTCAGACTATATTTTATATTACTATATTTTTTGTTGTCATGTTTCCAGAACCCTGCAGTTAGGGCTGAGCGATTATGTCAAAAATCAAAATCACGATTAATTGAACTTTTAACCACGATTACGATTAATGAAGGATCTCCACCCTTGATGAACAATGATGTATTTTTACAGTTTCCTTTGTTTTGTATTTTCCACTGCTGCCTAGGGCTGGGCGATATATCGATATAAAAAATATATTGATATATTTTTTAATGAGATATGGAATTGGACCATATCGCATATATCGATATACGTATATATATTTCAAATTTGCGCTGTGATCCTTGCTCCAAACAAGCTGCTGACCCGGAGCTCTCTGCACTGCACTGCTCCCCGCGCCCCGCCCCTCCTCTTTCACCCACAGGGGGGGAGGGGCTGGAGCACACACTCAGGCACTTTTCAACAAACTTGGAGGAAGCAACACCGTCTGTGGAGCGTACGAAGGACGAATTGGTTGGTAAAAGAAAAAGTAGTGGCTCAGTAATATGGAGATGGTTCGGATTCAAAGTATCAGATGAGCAACAAAATCACGTTATATGTAGGCAGTGCCATAAACAAGTTACAGCCAGGGGTGGAAGCACTGCAAATCTTTTTCACCACCTAAAACAGTGGCACAAACTGCAGTACGAAGGGTGTGTGAAACTGCGCGCTGCAGAAGCCCCAGCTGCAAGCCATCCACAACCCGCAAAAGCTCCAGCCCCGAAACAAAGCTCACTGCAAGCTTCATTTTCCCGCAGTGTACCATATGAAAAGAAAAGTGACGAGTGGTGTACTATAACTAAAGCGGTCACTTATCACATCGCTAAAGATGTGATCCCTGTTGCAACTGTGGAACAAGTCAGATTTAAAAAGTCGCAACTACTTTTAATAAAATACAATTTTAATAAGCCATTTATAGTTGTCAAAATGTTGATGCTTTTCTCATATAAATATATTTATTTTATTTTATGGGCTATTTTTATTTAAGATGGGCTATATTTTTCATTTAAATGTGCACTTTATGGAGCTTTGATTTCAAAGAACGTACTCCTGTGGTTATACAGTATTTATGTTTACATTTTATTGTTCTTTGAACAGCTGAGCATTATTTCATCCTGCTGGTTTCAATCAAATTAATTGTGACATGTCATATTTGGCTTTGACTGTGACTAAACATTTGCTCTCACTTTGCGATAAAAATATCGGGATATATATCGTATATCGATATTCAGCCTAAATATATCGGGATATGACTTTTGGTCCATATCGCCCAGCCCTACTGCTGCCCTCACACATGAGTATCTTTAGGGAGTGAAAATAAAGCTGTTTTAAGGTGTGACACTGTGGTTTGTGTTCAAATGATCACTGGAGACAAGTTTTCAAATTCCTTAAAGACCGTGTAAAGTGAAAATATATTTGTGTTCTGAGTTAGTCACATCACAGACATATGTGTTATTAACCATCCTTCCAAATTTGAATGCTAGAAAAATTGTCTAAGTATGTAAAATTATCTTTTAAAATCATGAAAAATCAAGCACTTCTCTGTGCTGCCAAACGCTGGGGGCGTGTCTGCTGAAGGCGCTGGAAACACACCCACGAGCGGAAGGGGGCCGCCTCCGTGTAACATAGCAACAGTAGCAATGGACGCTAGCGCTAACAACAGCATTGCAGTGACCCAGCCCTACATGTTTGAGCCAGCCCATCAGAGCCAGATACTGACTCGGAGTCAGACAATGAACATGCACAATCTCGTGCCTCACAGTCTGCAACAGAATGGTAATGTATTTCTCCTATTTATGCAAGTTAGCAATATGTATTACTGACTATGGGATACTGACGCCGAGCTAGCCGCCGAGGTACGCTCCCACTGACTAGCTAAAAACGTTAGGGTTTCATGTAATGAAGAATTGTGATTGTTTTGTCTGTTCACAGATTAAACACTTGATTTTTATTACTGTTTCGTTAATTTAATTACTCCTTTTGTTTATACCTAATAAAAGGTAGTACTAGTATTTGTTTTAGAGTGTAGTGGGTGGTAAACCCAAGTAAATTCAGTTTGTCCAGCTTTGAAAGGAGGCAGTTTACTCGTTTTTTCAGATCACATTATTCAACAAATGTGGGGAAACGCATTAGGTAACTAATTAGACTACAAAAAAGTAAAATATAACACTAACCAGTTTCACTTAGTCAGTTACTTACCTGTGTCTTCTGATTAATTTGTGGATTGCTGAATGTCATCATTATAACACACAGGCTGAATAAGACAATATGCTTCAACTGATTAGGTCATTTTGCTGAACCAGGCTTCATACTGAACTGACAACTGAAATGGTTAACATTCGTCACACTGTGATTAAAAATGTACTTGTGCAGGTGCACATGTGGAGAATGCAGAACACTGCGCACAGAGGTTGAACATGTCTGCTGCAAGGAGCTGAATGCTGTATGTAAATGAAAACTGTTTTTCACAATAATAATTCAAATAATGAATACATAAGCAGCAGCATACTAGATGTCTAGCACTAAAACACCTATTACACATATTCCTATAGGTTCAGAGTAGATGTGGAGAGCTGCCTGAAGAGCCACGCTGCATGACTCTTCATCCAGGCTTGGAGCCAGTCTGCCTGAACCCCTACTCCCTGCAGAATGCCCTAAACATTTATCAGGCAGACCATGGACCACTGGCGGAAAAGGAAAGATCTGGGTAACGTAGACAATATAATAATTGTTTTACTGATTTCGGATATTTATAAGTTACACTTGTGTTGATCAAATGACATGCATTTCAAAGACAGGTAAGGTTTAGTACCCGGGAATAAACTTACATCATTTATACAATCATATTATAGTTGACTAATGTATACAGTGTATTTCATTTACACTTAAAGCACATGAGTGATGCTTGACTGTATCCATTTTAATCCTTCATCTTCCTGAGCTATATATAAACTCTCATGTTGGACAGATTGCAAACAATAAATACTGGTTCATTCTGTAGCTGTTTTTCACTACATAGTAAATCAACCAACATGTACATCACCTTGATATATAGATGTATAATCTGAATGCACATGATTGGACATTTATACAAGCAATCACTAGATTATTATTGTTATTATTATTATTATTATTATTATTATTATTATTTCTGAAAATGTAGCTGTGTGCTCGTGGAAATTCCTTGGAAACTGCTGTCCATTTTCTTGTCCATCCATTTAGCCAATATGATGAGGTAGACTGCAGGTTGATGAATCAAACTCATCTTCCGAGGTCCCAATCTGTAAGACATGACAAAAAAATGTGGAGGGAAAGGCTTTTTGTTTATTACAATCAAACAAATAAGTTCAGTTTGGTTTCAGATAAGTTCTTCTAAAAGACAACACATGTCAATAATGTTTTGTGAAAGACAGCTCCAGTGTCAAATTTGATTACACAGAGGACAACATACCAAAAGTAAACATACATAAAAATATAAATCAAAGTATTTTTCTACATTTTTTATTACAGGCGTGCTCGCTACCTGGCCTACAGGAGTTTTGTGTCCTGGTGCTGGGGATACCTGGGAAAGGACAACCGGGTTGTCATCCCCTCCTGTGTTGTCCTCTGCATTCATCAGGAGTACCCTGATGAAGATGGGGAATACACAGGTTTTAAACCTCCCCTTTAGATTGATTTATTATTTATTGCTTACATATATTGTTATTTGTTTATAAAATGTGTCCAATATAAAATAAATGTATTATTGAGTAATCTGTGTGTGTCACAACTTACTTCTTTTACAATGGAGGCTGGTGGAGCTCTGGTCCTGAGATTGGCTGAGGCAGGAGTAGGCTTGGGCGGTATAAAGGTGTTGCAGTATACCAAGGTGCTTTGAGTGCTTCATACTGTTATAGTGGTTTAATTTCAAATGTTTTAGTCACCACGGAAATTAGTCGCCAGAAATGTGTAATAAATACCATACACCAAGGTAAATGTCTGGAAGCTATGAAGGCTTGAAAAAAATATATATACCGCCCAAGTCTAGGCACAAGGTAAGTCACAGGAACAGTGGCTGCCAGATATGCTGGAGGAAGACACTGAGACCTGTACATGGGAAAAGAAAACAGGAATAAGGAAAAGAGACATTAGGACACACACACACACACAGTGGGTACCTCGGAAGCCACTTTGACGCTCATTTTAGGTGTCCCTCGGTCCATGTTTTACATTACACACAAACGTAGAACCTCAGTCTACATATAATTCCTTGTCATAGCTATATTGGTGCACATAAAATATTACCTGTCGGTTATCATTGTGTTGTCAGATGGATGACGCTCAGGGAATAAGGCCAAATTATGTCACGATTACATGCATGCTAACATTACACGGGCATGACAGGGTGCATGATTTAAAATCACTTTCAGGATTTGCACATTCAGCAAAATGCATTTAATTGCCTAAATGTACAGTATTATAACTTATAAGCACATAACGTTACTTACACTCTCTGACGGGCACATAATGCCGGTGGCGGTGATGATGGCACCTGCTGTCGGCGGGATGGGAGGATGTAAACCGGTGGGGGAGATGGTCGGTGGCGGTGATATAGGCACCTGCTGTCGGCGGGGTGGGAGGACGTAAGCCGGGGAGGGAGACGGTCGGTGGCGGGCACGTAATGCCAGTAGCACCTGCTGCCGGCGGGACGAGAGGACGTAAGCCGGGGAGGGAGACGGTCGGTGGCGGGCACGAAGCCGGGGAGGGAGACGGTCGGTGGCGGGCACGTAATGCCAGTAGCACCTGCTGCCGGCGGGACGAGAGGACGTAAGCCGGGGAGGGAGGCGGTCGGTACGGCACCTCTAAACAGACACAACGGACTGCTCAAAAATCCCGACTTCCAGTGAAGATGCACACACGAGGAGGAGTCATGACTAGTTAGCTAGCTGAGAGCGAGCTGGAAAACGACTGAGGCTAATGCGCTGAATGTATTTATACTGCAGCAGCAGCAGGGGCGGGTTTATGATAATTACCGCCGCGTTACGTAACGCGGCGGAGATTTCAGACCCGCCTACTAAATCCTGACACAGAAATCTGGAAAGACAGTGTGTGAAGCCTAGCTCCACAATTCAAATCTAAATGGTTGAAATGCTTTTTACACCTTTTTTAGAAATACATTTATGACCTATTTAATGTGTTTAGAAGAAAATGTCTGATTTCACTTTACACGGTCTTTAAAGATATGCAAACTTTACTGTCATGGCAACAGTGAACACCACCATTAATTGACATGAGCAAGATTAAGTCGATTAGAGTTTCTAAATGTTGGTTTCGATTATTTTTCAATGAATTGCCCAGCCTTACCTGCAGTTCTTTTGGTGAATACCTAACTCTAAGCCCAAAATTGTGATGTAGACAAATGTCACGTAGAATTAAGGTTGTATCCATGGTTGTATTTCAGTGTATCTGAAAGTGTAAACGAACTCAGGGGCGCATTGTTATCCGATCACTCAAACCACTTGGTGAGGTGTTCTGGGACACATTTGAGGGTTGGAGTAATCTGAACAGTTGGAATTATCCGTAGCTGCATATTGGTTCTTGAAACATTTTATTAGCTCTTGGCTCTTTAGCACTAAAAATAAATCTGACACTTGTCTGACTGATGTCATAACCGTGTGCTGGATCATTTGACCTCTTCGCAGAAGTAATGTAGGCAGATGTGATGTAGGCAGTAATAAAATGTGGACACACGTGGTAAGCTTTAGACCGCTCGAGGTCTAGAGACAGGTGTAAACAGCGATGGCTGACCAGATGTGATCGGATCACCCAAGACACATGTTAACACCAGGTCTAAACGGTGCCTCTGTCTTCTGTGTGTCTACTAATCTTCATCCTCCTCCTTCATTATAAGTGGAGTTACTAGATGACAGTTAAAGTCATTCATTTAATATGTGGCCATTGCTGTTTGATGTATCCAGAGGTTAAATTGGGCTGGACGCCACTGGGGCTCAGCTTCGTTTCCTCACATTGACCAAACATGTATAAGCTCCTTGCCTTTGACTTCATCACACAGCAGCAGAACACATACTATACCCATAAACTCGTTCTCATACACGTTTATGCTTCATTAAATGATTAACGAAACGGTAAATTCATTCATTATTAAAATCTCCTAATGTGGCATTAGGATCTTAGGATAGTCTCATTAACCTAAATGCTTTCTGCACAGCCAACTGGTAAGCTGATACACACAGATTCCAAGTTTATACAGTGAATCATTGAGAACAAAGCAGCTGTACTTAGGATGAGTTCAGCACCATGAAAGCTTCAGTGCATTTGTGTTTTCAGCAAAAGTCCTAATGTCGTTTCCTCTGTAGAATCATCATTTTTTCCCCTCGTTTGTCAAGAGGATTATCACAGGGATTTCTCAGTTTTGCTGCTTAAATGCAAATTGCAGTAGTGGTATTACTGCACACATTAAACTGTTTTTTTGTGTCACCCAAATTACCAAGAAAAGTAAAATAGGATAAAAATGAAAAAAACATTCTTGCCTCTCTTGGGGGGGTATCTGACCATTTGTATTTTTAGATTTAATTTCAGATAAGTGTTCCTGAAATTTCAGTCAATACAATTTAGTTTGTGGTACAGCATAAAAAAAGACATTTAGAAAATTCAACAGCAACATCTCCAGAATCGATTCCATTGTTGCTCTGGACAATCCACATCCACACAACACAATGTCCATGGTTTTCATTGGAACTACATTCTACTCGAAGAATAGTCCCTTGTGATTGTGTGGTATGCTGAAACCACTCCACCCACGCCCATACCCCCAACCTCATTGGACATATCCCTCCTTACAAGTCGTGTTTAATCCCTAGATGAAGCACAACTGCTCTTTTACATGTATTTCATTACATCTTCTGATGTTAGTTAATTTCCATAACACGCTGTTGGAAAACCAGTGGTAATTGTCTCCATTTGTTAAAATATTTCAATCTCAATCTTTAAGACCAATAGAAGCGATGATGTCTTTCAGTTTCTCATACATTCATACCATTGTCTCCTGCAACTACTTGCAAAATATTGCAGTGCAACTTCACAACCACTAAAAAAAATCTCTTGCAACAGCAGGTGCTAATTATCATGGCAATGTAGACAATCAGATCTTGTCAGGCTGATAATAATCACATTGGAGAAGGGTAAATGATCTCAGTCATCAGGGAGCTGCCCGCTAAAACAGCTCTGCAGACATCTGACGGATCCTATACTCAGCATGATGAGCAAACGGAGGGGAGAGGCTAAAGGATCAACCAATAACTCCAAGTGGGCATGTGCAGTGCCTTCTCATTCTCTTTAAATCTCCACAGACTGTGGCTGCAAATGGGACATTATGCAGGTTTAAGTGGGATTGATTTGGCAAGAAAATGAATGGAACATTGCAGCACTTCAGCTGTAGGTATGTTATTGTCTTCCACAGCCTACTCAGAAAAGATGACAGTCTATTCAGGAGATTTAGGAGACTGCCATCAGCATTTTACCTTTTTATTCTTTAGTGGAGGGATTTCAGAGTGGAATCTAAACTATACTGCATATATAAGAAGGTCAGACACATTTTTAAAACAGGGTCTTAAAATCCAATTGATTCTCTCCGGTTGATGCTACAGCGGAGTGACGCAAAAAGCACAAGACAAAATCTTTGAGGCATATAAGTAAGCGTAGCAAGCAAAAACTAGAAATTCTACAGTTTATCACAGAGCTGCAGCAAAGCAGCATTTCATGCAGTCTTTAGCTGATGTGTGGTGCTGCCTGTGAGGGCAGCTGAGATTTCTATTGGCTCTGTTTGGCTGTGATGGGGACGGTGATGTGGCACCACGCTATCTCAATTGACAGCACATTTATCACACTTTGTCTCTGATAGCATTCATTTGCATGGGCCCATCTCCAGTCATGTTGCTGGAGGTTGGCGTGACAGTATGTTCATTTTTGTCCTAAAGCCACGCAAATACACAAACATTTGTGCAAAAGCCAAACAGGAATACTGTGTGCTATTATATACTGCTGGAAAAGTGACTTTATTGCTTAATCTCACATTTTCCTCAGTGTAAATGTTCACTATGCACTGTCACAACAGCTTCACAGCACAACAAGACAACACTTGTTGTTGACAGAATCATAATTTATATGAATCAAGATTTTTTTTATCAAACTCATTATGAAGAGAAGACTTGGATACAAAAAATACAAGTCAATATTGTTGGGCCAATGGTGGAAAGGAAACATAGATTACAATAGTAATATGAATATGATTTAGAAATATGAATAAAGTAATGAAGATGAATAAACACACAAATAAATATTAGCAGTCAATATTTCTGCTTGCTAACAGCTAGTGCTGGAGCATTTTAATAGCTGCTGTCTTCAAGTTTTGGTGCTCTTCTTTTAAACCCAAAACTCGTGTAAAGATAAAACTGACAGGCTGGTCTAGCCTTCCTATCAAAAGTTCTAGAGCAGTTTTCAACAAAGTCTCCAACTTCCTTCGTCCAAACTTGTCTGATTTTAAGAGCAGTCATTCCACTGACACTGCATTAGTCAGTGCTAGAAACTGTAGAGGGCAGTCAGAAATTATACCCATCAGTTCTCATCTTGCTGAACTAATCCACCAACGCTTCTCTGGTTTGAGACCTACATCACAAGACCATCATAAAACGGACCAAAGAGTCCAAGTGTCACTTTCTTTCTGATGGCGTACTGCAAGGGTCTGCACCTGGTCTCCTTCTCTTCTCAGTCTTCACCACCTCTCTTGGTCCAATTATCTGCTCCCATTTTTTTTATATACCACTGCTTTGTGACATAACCCATCTCTATCTGTCCTTCCAGACAGACAACCTGATTTTCAAATGCATGATAAAATGCCACCTTCAGCTCAGTCTCTCTAAAGGCCAGTTCAGATCGATGATTTGCAATGAGACGAAACTCTAGATGACCCTGGCCGGTCCCTGCGCAGCACAACATTAGTATCCAGCTCAGTTTTACTCTCCGACAAGGTCTGCCAGAAATCTGAGCACGTTGACTGACGACTAACTTTCACTGGGAATGTTACCGAGCCACTTGCTCATGTCGTTTCACACTATATAACATCAGAAAGATCAAGTGTTATCTGACTGAGTATGCTGCTCAACTCATAGCAGGGGACAGTGGTCATCTCTCACCTTGACTACTGTGACGGCCTGGCAGGGCTGCTAGCACGTGCAGTGAAACCTCTGAAAATGGGCGGCACGTTCTAGTCTTCACCCAGCCAAAACTTTTCACTTTTCATTACTTCCCAATGCTGCTTTGTTGCTGTGCACATTAAGTTCAAACCATTAGTACACCGAGGCACTTATTGTCCAAGGCTTCTCCATGATCTATTGTGGCTTGAATTTACCTCACTTGCACGTTGCTTTGAACAAAAGCATCAAATGGAAAACATGTTTTAAAAGTGCACACTTCCCTTTCACCTAAATGAGGAAGTGTGTACAAATGTTTTATTGGTATTGGATATTTTTCTCAAACACACAGAATACTGTATGTACACCTATTATGTGCCACATTCAATTATAATGTAATAATTAATTATATCTCACAAGGTTCTAATAAGCACCTGCAGTCTGTTACAAATACTCAGTTTAGAATAAGAATGGGTCTAAAATTTGTTTTTGAATATAATCATGAAAAGAAATCTTAAAAGGACACAAAATATTCAAATACTGCCAGATGCAAGATGTCTCCTTAGTCTGTACTCAAGCTTTCACTGCTCCACACCACACTTCAGAAGATGAATGTGAAAACCGTCATCATTCTGCACAGTGAAGGTCAGACATACAAGTGACAATAAGCAAAACGCATTTCTGAGTGGAGGGGGGGGGGCTGCTAACTTAAATGGGGTTTCAATATGAATTAACAGTTCATATTTGACAATTAGAGGTTTAATCTTGTAATGAAACATTCAAGACATGTTTTTTCCTTAGCAGCATTACAAAAGACTCCTATATCTATACTATTTATACACACCCACATACACACAAACAGATAAACAAAGCAAGGTCTCAAACAGAAAGAGATGAAAGTGTGAAAAGATGTAAGTGTTAAATGATTAAGGGAATGTACTGTGAAATGAAGTTCTTAGACTTTCCGCAGCATCCTTTTGTTCATTATAACAATAGAAAAGTATCCGATCTATAAACATTTCAGCCTGTCTCTTTCATAGAGCTGCAATAGATTAACACAAGTAAACAAAGGCATTGAGAAACACGCTGAATGCTACATGAAGTTGTTAATAAAGGAGTGGCTGTACATATTTTTAATTTAAATCTGAGTAAGATGGAGAAGTGTTAGAAAGGTTAGAATGCAGTGTTAATCAGAACATAATAACATGATATTTATATACATGAATACATTATATTTATATGGCAGAGTAAACACTTTGCATATATTTCTGATCCTAAATAAACATTCAAAAATATCCAGGTTAATTATCACAGGTCTTTTTTAGCCAGACATGCAGCATGCAACTTGGGATGGCATTGTTGAGTGTAATATCTTGGGAAATAGCCGGTAATGTCTCTCAACATTTTGAACAGTGGTTGCAATGTTCCTCAGAGGATGAATCATAATATATTTGGAGATGCTCTGACTTTTCATCTCGCACCATCATCAGGTCAAAATGTCAATGTGTCTAATGTTCTATATAATATATTAGTTTATGACCACAGCACTTATAAAACTAACAACATTCCCACCAGATTCAAATATACATTATATTTAAAGCCAAATGTTTCACTGCCAACTTAATAAGTCATGCAACTATCAGAAATACTACACCTAATAAATATCTGGGGGTGTACCCCAAACACGATATTCAAAGTCCACTGTAGATTTTCTTTGCTCTCTATCAATATTCACGGTTATATCTGATGTTTTTTCTTCCTATCATTATGAGAAATAACATGTGTTGGCCCCCTGCAGTATAATCCAGCCACCTGCAGAGCAACCGCTCCACACTTAACTCCTCAACAGCCTCTTACTCTGTTTCTAAAGTCTTACTATGAATTATGAAAACATCAGATTTCCATACAATCAAAGAAAGAAAAAGTAGTTGTAGTTCAGGTATAAAGTCCTTCCCCACCACAGAGCATCTCTCCTGTGTGTTGGTTGACAGCGCTGTCAACTGAAGGGTCAATCACAGTGGACAGTAGTGGAAGTTGTACTCGTGTCTAGTTCAGAAGGAATTAACCGACTTCGCTAACATTCAACATCGTAGCTAAGAGTGTTGTTGCAGCAAATAGCAATGAGTTGTGTGCATTGTGCATGAAGCCAGCAAAGTCATTTCTCACTAGAGAAATGACCTGGATGAATGCATATTGTGCACGCTCTACAGGGCACATTGCACCCATAAAACATCTGTACCAGATTCTTCTGCCGGCTGTGGTCAGCTAACCACCGATATGGCCCTCTGGTTAACTTAAATGGGGTTTCAATAATTTTAGTCGTGCAGCTCTTCTAGATGTTCCAAATGTGATCAGATTGAATAAATTCTAAAACAAGTCAGTTTGCGTGGGATTACGCCGCTTTAAAAATGTATCCAAAGTTTTACAGCCAGATCAGGGAAAAGGGCTTTTCGTTCCACACCCAAAAGTTGAGAATCCAGAGTTTGGCCACTGTTTGAGTTTGGCTTCAAAGCCCAGCAGCCTTCTGGGGGTCTTAGTTATGTGCCGCCCTGCATGTTCTCCATGTACTCTCTTTAGTAACTAACAAAATGCAAGTTGACTCCATGCTTCTCAACTGGCGCTTAAATAGCAGCCCTACAAACATCAGCCATTTAGCATTGGGTGAGTCTGTTTGCCTGCTGACATTAGCGTTTGTTAGCCCACTGTGTTCATATAGCCTCACAGGCACTAACAACATTGCTGTACTCTTTTTTCTTAATGGCACATCAAAAACAGTCTTTTCTGTCCTTTTTAATGATTAAAGTTCTCCCTCTGAGTTCGGCAATGTAAGTTATGAGACCTCCAACTTGACCCATCATCGAAGGGATGTAACAGCTCACACTACGCACTTCAGCACATTGTCCATTTTATGCTCTGCAGTATAATGAAAAACAAAATATGCTACACATGCTGTGACCAAGTAATAACAGCTTCAGGACATTTGTACAGAAGTGTTCTTGCACCTCAAGCCTTCAAGTCGCTGTTATTTTTCTCTTTTTGCAGTCAGACTCATCATCAGACTTGGACGACATTTCCTGTGTAGTTTCCCCATGTACATATTCAGTTTTTACAAATGTATTTACAAGTGTTGCAGTGTGAAGTAAGACAGTCCTGGTTCATTCATGCTGATAATTGTATTCCAGAGGTGTATATCAGGTGTATTGATTTTCCTAGTTTGTGCATCATGTTTTAGACTTTTCCTAACATTCAACCTGACATATTGAACTCCTTAGGAAACTGAAATCTTCACTAGAATTTAAAATACAGCGCAAGGGTTTCAACAATAACCGGCCACGCAGCATGCATTTGTATCGACCGACCCCAGTGGTGGGTCCGGCAGGGTTGAGGAGTTTTAAGTCGGCCTCACGTACACAACACTGAGGAAACTTTTAGCAAACACAGCACTCCTCCGAGGAAGAATTTAAAAATGTGTTTTGCACTTGGCAAACAAAGCCATGCTGTCACCGCTCAGCAGGAGAAGAGCAGATGTGGGTGGGTGGGTGCTCAAGCCTAAACACTTCATCTCGACGTGTGTCACCACTTCCAAAGTAGGACTACAAACCATCGGGGAGCAGTCGGCATGTCTCGCTTGATAAAGAGCGTTCTCTGCTTTTATGAGCAATTTCCTGAAAACGTACCACTCAAAAACCATCACACACAGCTGATATAAAGAAGACATACAGTGTTTGATTTGATTCCAGTGGAATTTTACCAAAAAATGGATTCTTGGAGGCTTTGAGACTCTTTAAGGAATACATTCACGAATGAACAGGGGAATCAAGATTGCCACCGAATTATTTTCAGGAGTTAGAACAAAAACAGTCGAGCCCGCTAGCGATGTCAAAGGTAGACAATTATGGAAGATAGAGTAATGCATTAAAGGCTGGTTAAATTAAATGATATGTCTGGCCAGCTTGATAATTAAGAGATGGTAAATGAGGGCTCGACTAAATTAAAAATTTGTGCTGATAAAGGAAGCTGACTCTATCCACAGTCAATAGTTGTAGGGAGGTTGTCTCAGTGCTGGTATGTGGAGGTCAGTTGAGTTTACTGGGTGCTTGATATTGGAGGTATGGAGAGTTTGTAGATGGAGGCTCCTTATAGGTTAAACAGCTGGTACGCTGGAGCTGAGTAGAAGGTAGCTTCATTAAAAACTCTGCGAAAAGGTGGAAACCTACAAAGAATCCAGACAGCGCTATGAAAGGATGCCAAAGGATGCATCTTGAGCCTTGGTGTTGTAGTTGGCAACTCGGCCTAGGCTGGCATCATTTTCAACTCCAGGGATGCAGTAATGCCCCTTAAGATGTATATGATATTGCAAGCAGTCAACATCACAGTCTCTCCTCCAGCAAGAGAAAAGAAGAGCAGGTTGGAGTCTGATTCCTCTGTGAACTTGTAAATTTGATGCATCGCCAAGACATCGTCCTCAGATACAGCCGGTGAGCGCGTCGCCGAGGGAGAAAGAGCTTCACAGAGGTTATGCACAGGTTAAACGCAAGAACAGCGACTGAAATAATACAGTGCACCGCGTGGCGCGACAAGGCAGAGGTACACCAAGGCAAGATGGATGATTCACTGAAGAGGGTGAAAGAGGTTAGAATAACAAAGCTGAAAAAGAGAAAGATGCTTGGTAGCCATTTCTGTTCTTTGTTAGGATGGCACGGCTTCACTTCAGAAGTTGAATGATCTCAAACACGACGTTTTAGCCACAATTACGGAACTTCGATAGCACAAATTCCATTGTGTCGATTTCTACATTGAATGCAGCGTTCTCCAGAATCGCTGTTTTGTAAGTGGTTAAAGTGGGCACTCCTTTGGTCCATAATGCTTTGTTATTGTCATGGAAACGTATCAAACACCTGATTCATTTTCTGCCATTCACTTTGGATTGCCGAGGCCTTGAGAAATGGCTGCCATCCTTCTCTCGCTCAGAGATCAGTTAACTGACCTTCGGTGAGCGCTTCTACTTAACTGACGGGACTGTGAAAGCTACCACTGTAATACATCCCAGCTCCGTGATGTTATTGTAGGGTGGATTAGTGTCATATGGGATATTGACTAATGTG
The DNA here is from genome assembly GCF_027409825.1 of Scomber japonicus. Classification (NCBI taxonomy): domain Eukaryota; kingdom Metazoa; phylum Chordata; class Actinopteri; order Scombriformes; family Scombridae; genus Scomber; species Scomber japonicus. The sequence continues at coordinate 26,190,793 of NC_070592.1, read as the reverse complement.
GGACAATTAAGATCTAGTGCATTTATCAATTATTTTAACGCTAACTAGTATATGCTTACTGTATAAGTTATATTGTTTAAAATGACATGTGATACAGGTTTCTGTTTTTTTAACCTACAAACAATAGGCTTATGAATTAACTGACCAAATATGGGTATGCACATTTCAGTTTTGGCAGATAAAGGCTGCTTTGTGTCAATCAAGAATTTCTAAGCCTAAAAACTTGTGTCTTCTGATTGAACAAGGAAACATCTCAAGGATTCCATAATGACATTATCTACCTTATGTGTGTGATGTGTGTGTGTGTGGTGTTCTTACAATAGAAAACCTTGAAGGCTGAAAGTGAATATGAAGCGTGAAGCGAGCACCGCACGCTGGGAAAAATGAAAATGTACTGCGAGGCCTGCAATCCGAGAGCAAACACCCTTTAGAATGTTTGAGAGTGTGTGTCTGTGTGTGTGTGTGTGTGTGTGTGTGTTCATGCTCGCATTTGCATGTGTGCTTCTCGGCGGCATCCACGGGGGAGTCTTTACTCATCTAATCACTTCGCTCCCTTGAGTTGGTGTGCTAATTAGGTCTAAAATATACATCATAGTTTCCCTCGTCTCTTTAATTAAAAGTTGATGGTAGTTATTCAGCTATCAAGTGATGTGACACTTTTTCATGCTTGGAAAAAGTGTCCAAAAAAGTGTGCCTTAAGTGCCAGTGAAGTATAAGGAGTGGAGAGAAAAAAAAATCCCAGTTGTATTTAAAGGTAAAACGCTATATGTTCTCAGACAATGTGCATTATTGTCTTTTTAGTGTGTGTGTGTGTGTGTGTGTGTGTGTGTGTGTGTGTGTGAATAACAAAAGAACAGTGATACAACTCCAAAATGATGCAATCATTCAGAGAGGAAAAGAGATCTGACACAGGATAATTATTTCAGACACTGAGTGGTGGAGTGCATCTTTAGCATTCAGGCTACGCATTCCAATAAGCATGTGCAAGGTGCAGAGGTTTTTTCCTCAATGACTTGTACTAAAGCAGGCAGCGGCTCAGGAAAAGGCTTCTTAGCATGCAACCCGGTCATGATGAGATAAATGAAAAGGTGGGTGAACTCGGTTAGTATTCATCACCCAACTCACTAAGTAGTTTTTTAGCCTGAATTAAAAAAGAAGAAAAATTCAGATCTCGCTCCTTCTCAGTGCAACTTCTTATTTATAAAGTATAAAATCAAAACTTTTAAAGCCCCTATGTGTGGAAATGTCATTTGATTATGTAGCTTTTTTTTTTTTTTCTTCAAATACTCAGATGGCTTCAAGTTATAATCCTCACCGTTTTATTATATCAGACTTCATTTCTGATGCTATTTATGGCTGGCATATTTTCAGTAAAAGCCATTCAGTGATTGCCTCTGTTACCGGCGGAGTGTGGATTCAGATTATAGACCCCAACGCAGTACATTTACAGGAAGCTGTGCATGCAAGTACCGGATGATATATGAAAGAAAAAGCAAGTGTATGTGCATATTTTAAGAACTGCTGATGATAGCTGGTGGTGTGCATTGCAAGTGTTTTCTTCATTAGAACAATGTGGCATAATTAAATTACAGTGTAGACCTGCTCTATGTGTAAAGTGCGTTGGTTTGACTTTTGTTGTGATTTGGTGCTATATAAATAAAGGTTGATTGATTTATAATGAATTCTATCAGCACACTGTTGGTTTGACTGTAAATGTATATCCTGGTTGTTCTTATTATGTTGTATCAGTAACACAGTAGCTGCTAGAGACCGCTCTGCTGCCCCCAGTGGTGGATGCAGGACACAGATTCGATGGGAACTCTGGGGGAAAAGTTATTTCTATACACCCACAAGAGGTGACCCAGACTCAACCTCAACTCAGATTGCAAATATTATAAATTTAAACCTGTAACAGTTGCATCCGATTAGAGTTGTGACTCTAGTGAATCAAAGTTAGTTCAGCACTACCTCTTTTAGTTTTGTTTGGAAGAATTACATTCCGGTCCACGGAAAACAACAACAAGAGGCTACAATGACCATAAAGCTGAAGGAAGGACTGACAGCTGATGAGTGCCCCCCTTTCACATTGCTCACATCTGTTCAATCCACTAGTGCTGCTGGTGTGTACAGGTCAGAGCCACAGAGGTGTTAGTGGTCATCATTGGTGCCGACTATAGTGTCATTTTGGATACTACCACTGGGGGCGCCAAAATTGAAAATTGAAAATTCTCAAAATATTGGGCCATAATTTTTTTATTTAGATGCAACGGTCAGCAAAAGTGACGGTTCGACTGTTTGGTATTTTCCGGAACTTGAAACTGGCTTTGCATGTCTGTGTGGTATTCTGGTGACCAGCTCATGGTGCATGGTGCACAGGTGGGAGGACAGGTGCACACAGGTGGGAGGTTAATTCATATGAAGCAGACAGTTGTTGTATTTTGGATGAAGTTTGGTCTTAAATCAGTAAATACAGAAGACTCAGAACCACATATATGCTAATAGGCTGATTTTATCAACAGGATCAAAATAAAAATCTGCTGCAGATGTGCCACAACAATGTATTAATGATTAAAATATAAATAATATATTTCAATTAAATGTAGTAAAAGCAGTAAAGTGAGTAAATCAGTCTGCATTGATGTGGGTGATTCTTATACTTTGTCATCCACAGCTGTTTTCTGTATGAGAAGCTTCTCCTTCAGTTCATTAAATGTCTGCAGCATCTGAAGGCAGCAGGACTAATATGTAGATAAATCTGCAGCCTTTGAGATGCTGCACCAAAGCACAGTGCCGTTACACACGGCCGTTCACCATGTTTACCTTCATTAAACCACCTGATGATGCAGTATGACAACGCGCACCTCTTTTTCAATGGACATAGTTAGCAGGGCTCATCAGTCTCTTTTCTGACTTTCTTTCTAGCAAAAGTAGCATCTCTTGTTTTATTCATGAAAAACACTGCATTACAAAAGCTACTGTCATTAGAAGTATTGCTGAAATGTACAGCATGTGTTGGTATAGCAGGAGTCTTGCTGCTGTGGTCATATTTCTGTACCGTCTGTGCCGTTTGTTGTGACTTTCCTTCAAGTGCGGCTCAGTGTTGCAAGTTCCTCAGTTTTCAACTGAACTCAAAGATAACGGAGCTATGGAGCATTTTTGTTAAGATACTGTTAAGATACTATGCTGTACATATTTCTTAATGTGGAACAGTGTCATCCTTCCAAAATAAAATGTATACAGTAGCACTTTGATGTTGTCTTCTACCTCAAGACCACACTGTTGTTGTAGCATTTATTTTCTGTTTAAGGCAAGCTATATTTTTGAAGTAGACATTGTGTTACCTGAGGCTCATTGTGCTTATTTTGATTTGAAATCAATCTAAAAGTCAAGTTCATAAAGTGACTTTAAGAATTGCTTTACATCATTAATATGGACTTAAAAACTGTTGTGAAATGCAAAATAACATAATGATATAGATATAAAATGCAGTTAAGTATTGAAATTCAGCGACTAATGACAATTTTAAATAATGAATTGTTTGACAGCCCTAGTGTTGATATTGTGACACTCTGAAATGTCCAGACATTTCAAGTAGTAACGCTTTCCATTTACTGAGCCTTAATTACCAAGTTCAACTGTGATTGGCACAACAGTTTCAGAGCTGTGAGAGCAGCGACGTGACTCGCTGAGGGAGTATTTAATCATCCCAACACCCGCTGATCTATATTCACCTTCACTCAGCCTGTTTGCACATTAAGCTGCTGCTACCACCTTGTGCTTGACCCATTGACTTTTAACAAAACAACACTGACAGTAACCGCCTTTGCAGGATTCCATTATTATGCATTTCCTAAATGTCAAATCGACTCTGAATTCTGATTATGTGAAATACTGCAATACAAAAATTGTTTGCAGTTATTAGCATTTCAACATCTGCTCCAGGGTTGTTAGGAAAATATTCCCTGGAAATGTGAGTCGGTGAATGCGAGTCGGTGTATTCACTTGGAATAGATGTATGTGCACTTGCTTTTCAGCTGTGCATATGTAAAAGCAAAACAAAGTTACACCAAATGAAGTATGATAATAGTTTAGTGTTTATGTGATGAATAAAAGATTCCAAAATACTAGCCGCATTATGTAAACATATTGTGTATATATGAATATGTGTCGGCTATTAAGAGTTTCAGTTGAACATGTTTGGTTTAGGCCTTGGAGACTGTATCATAACTCAATGGGTGAGTGATGTGAGGTGACAGAGTGAATATCGGTGTTCTGCAGTGGTTGCCAGCAGCAGCTCACATTTAACCTGACCAGACTGGGTCACTGTGGGTACACAAACATAAAAAGGGTCATGTTGATATGATAAAGTCAGGTCGTAACACAGAGCAACAATCTCAACATTTGTCATGGCTGAACTAAAGCAAGAACTTTCATATTTCAGCATGAGACCAACAACTCTGGTGACCTTCCATTTACACCCATTCTGGTCTCAGCTTCAAAAAGCGGCCCACAGCATTTTTTTTTGGTTTTTTAGTTCTTTGGCCTTCTATACACTATTTAACTTTTTTGGGAAGCTGTGAGAAACTGCGAGTACATCACAAACAAACACAGTTGTTATCTCAGGCTGTGAGGTCACGTAAATACAGCCCACAGTGCACCTGCAGTGACAGTTGCTCAGAGGGGTAATGGAGGCGCTTGCTGTGCTTGATATGCCCAAATTCCATCAGAGGCTCGCCTGTTTCACATTAACACCCCTGGAGACCCTCTCAGGTTCGCACTCTGCAGCCTCAAACACTTGATGCAGTCGTGATTGATGGGACAGAACCGCACAGGGCAACCAATCACTTTACACTCCATCAGATGGATGCACAAGCGGTATGGGACTACAGGAGGGCAGCAGACGCCTAACCGTAGCCTACACACGAGCCCTAAACCACAGCTCGATCCCAGGACGCAGATCAATTCATTACCCGGCATCATTTATCATGACGGGGACAGTTCCAATCAACTTTAAATCACTTAGTGGTACTTGAAGTATTCTGTCCCACGTGAATCTATGGAACTCGTATGCAGGCAATTTAAAATCTCATTTTCTGTACGCTATTAGTCTACAATATTTTTTTAGTCGTTTATCGAAAGCATGTTTTTCTAATCAGTCAGGGATTTGTACAAATGTTTGAAAGGCCGTTACGGCAGCACATAAGAACAATACACAAAATAATCTTGTCCACTGGGCGAACAAATTAAGTGGCACTGATTGCTTGCATGCAGCCATAATAGCATAGTCATTTATGAGCTTGCAGGGATAACAGGGTGATCCTGCACTAACTGAATGATATTGAGCAATGTTCCTGCGTAGTTTTGACTTCACAGATGTCAAGTATTTATGGTATTTGTATGTAAACCACAAGTTGGTGCAAAGCTATTGGAAAACATACAGTAGATGAAAAAAGTGACTCCTAACAAAATACATTTAACAAACAGACAATGTGTCTAACCTGTTAGGACAAGTCGACAAGTCAGTAAAGCCAGCTGAAGTTGCTGGAGGTTATATTTAGCAGACACAGCAAAACATAAGCATTCATTTAAAGTTGTGTTTCTGGCTCCTGGTGAATGTTCAAATATCAAGTATTCACTCTATGTTTAGGTCTGTTTTTGTATCTGACAACTCCTGAGCTAAATATGTGGCTCATTTGCTGCTAAATGTTCCACTGTGTTTGCTAGCTAGTGGCTAAGTTTCTCTGTCTGACGTGTGGTGCAGGGCAGTTAGCATAAAGGAGGTTTATTAGAGCTCAGTTGCTGCAAACAGCTGCCTTCTGCAACTGGAAAAAGATTAGTGAGAGTGAAACAAAATGGTAAAATTGCAAGTTGTCAAATCTTAACAATGGTTTGAAAGACATCACAAGGTTCCTCAGGGCTGAGGACAGCTGCAGAGTTGAATGATAATTCTTTGCGGGTTCGTCACTACGAGCCACTCCTTTCACATTTCACATAGTCATTTCATCCATTAACCAAAATATTCTTTAGTCCAGCTTTAACAATGGGTTTCTAAGCTCAGGATGACAGGTTTATAACCTTGGTAATTCTTTAACAGACACACTCGGATAACCATTCAACTCACTGTTTGTGACAGACATCTCAAGCAAAATTGGGATAAAAACGATTTAATATATACAGGTCAAAAAATAGGACTACAATAATGACAATGCATCTAATATATCAAATGTGAGAATGATTTACATCTTACATATCATATGAAAGAAAACCATACAAGCACAGAAAAAATTAAATAGCCTACCTGTACTGTCCAGTAAATTGAAAACAATTTGTGAAACATTCATATTTTTCTTCTTTTTGTTGACATTCAGCAACATAAAATACTATTGTTCATGTGATTGCAACCAGCAAAGCTACAGTATCAACAAGTACCTTTTATTTGTTTGGAGATGTTTATCACTGTGGCATGATAATTAACCTCACCTGTTACTACAGAGGCAGTTCTTATGTATGGATGCTGTTACCTGTTTTAGTTAAAAAATAAAAATATCAGAAGCATTAGTATGTTCGTCATAAGTGACAAGATGTCATCAGGATGTAAAGCTCCCTAAGTTACACTTTAGGTGTACATTATACAAATTGTTCTCAACCTAGGTGTTGTGACCTCCGAGGATGCTGAAGGATGATTTTAATAAGAGCTGTGATATCAGTCATGGGGAAGGAAGAGACATACATCTTCAATAGAAACATATTATCATGACTGTGAGAAAAACGTAATAGTTTTCTGCCTCTAGGCCTCCCCTGATAATTAACTGTATGAAACAATCTATAAAGGGAAAATCTTCCTTTGATTGAACTTCACCATTATGCACGCCTCGATGGGGGGACTGCAAGAAAGCATTGCTTCATTTAGAGGGTTCACAAGCCATAAAGTTTGAGAAGCATCGCCTTATGCCACCCCAATAAAAGTTAAATTGTCCTCTTGGGCTGTAGCCCTTGCTTCCAGACCACTTTTGTGACGTCTGATGTGTTTAAGATGGGCATTTGGACGGACGTAGGAGTAGGTGTCAGGTGTGAAGGGTAACTTAAAGACACTGATTCGGGGTTGGTAACACTGTAATCAGTTAGAAAGTGACAGACTCTCTTTTAATCTAGCAGAGTGGCTTTCAGCAGTTGGTTCAAGACATGCTGAGGAGCCTCAGAGGAGTTTTTGCAACAGAGTTTCAGACAAGCTATCAGAAATTCACCACAAAAGCCTAATAAGAGCACTGAAACACTAAGACATAAGACAAACAATGACCAAATCACAATGAAAATATAAACTATAATGGAAAACATTGGCCTGGTGCAGCTTGGTGAGATTGCTGTCATCAGTAGAATAACAACATTCATTGTGGTCATTGGGCCTCATGAATGCATGAATGTTTTATTTTCTCTTTTATTTGTTCTTGCACAATGGAATAAAAGGGAAATAAAGAAACCCTATGTGGGAGTCAACAAACTCCCTTAACTGCCTAAACTTGTTGTAAATCGCCTGTTTTAGCCTGATGATGCGCATTCATGAGATGTGATCATCACTATAATCTACACCCCTAAAATTGCTGGCTCCATGATATGACATGAAGTTAGATGTGACTGGAGACCGTCATGTGACAGTCACAGAGATTTTAGAGGAGAATACTACAGTCTACATGTGATGTTACACTGTCAGCTGCAACACAACATGATACTGGACATAAACTTACAGAGACAGCTGGGTCACAAGGACACAATACCTTGAAGGATAATGTGGGGCTGAAATTGGTGGATCCCTTTGTTACTAAGGAGAGGAACATCCTCATCGATAATTTGCTCACCTCCCTCCCACTCACCGAAATGCTTCTGTCCAAAAACAGCAGCTTGGTAGGCACTATCAAGTGGATGAAATGGGGTCTCCCGACCTCTGTGCTGGGAGAGCACAGCTGATCAATACCAAGTTGCTGAAACATGGAAAAATCATGGTGGCCATGTACCGGTGCAAGCCCAGGAGAAATGTTCCCATCCTAAGCACGCATCACCAGCATGTGGCCATCTCCACGGACAGCAAGACCTATTACAACAAAACAAAAGTAAGGGTTTAGGTGCTTGACCAAATGACTCACCATTACTCCAGTTATCAGACTATTCAAGTCAATCTGTTTCTAAACCGTATCCTGCAATTCAGATAAACTGTATGCTGGAATTAGGCCTATACTACAATTCTCTCTCTTCTCAAGGAGGCACGCAATGGCCCGTTGCTGTTTTACAACATGCTGCATTTTGCTGCCATCCATTCCTGGGACTTAATGCTTCAGCTGGCTCAGGAGCTGTGCACAGAGTGTCGGTGTCCCTGGCTGGTATAGAGTAGCAGAACAGAATGACCTGCATGCTGAAGACACAATGCAAATAAGATGAAACCTTTGCCAAGTGCCTGAAGTGCAGGAAAGCAGACTGTGGAATATGCAGAGTTAGGATGCCAAATGTCTGGTCAAAGTGTGAATGAGGGACACATGTTCAAATTGAACCTTCTCAAAAACATTTATTCAGCCTATTTGGTCCTTACTATGACCTTACTCTGTGTTCATGAATATATATTTGTGATATGATGTTACAAATAAAAAAGCTTTAATGGTAATCTCAAGCGTCTTTATGATGTTCTGCCATTCAAACAGTCAAAGTCCAATAAAAATTGCTGGGCTGGCGCATATACCAAAAAAGTTTCTATTCTCTCTGGTTGCTTCTGCATTGTGTGGCCCACTGAATACGTGTAGTAGTATTCCCCCAATAGCCCCACCCACGGGTTCTTACTATTTTTAAGATAACTTTTCTCGGTTGAGGAAAACCTCCATGGATCAGTAATTCATAATAGAAAGTGTTGTGGCTGTGTACTAGGTTGAGTTAAATACACAGAAAAACATACAGAAAAGCAACTTTATTTTGTATTATTAAGAATGTAACAATTTTTTAAAGTCATCCAATCTCAGATATTTGAGGAGGCACAAGCTGCATTGATGAGGGTGCACTGGTTCAGGTACACCTGAGATGATGAAATAGAATTTCTGAAATTTGAAGTTTGAAGTTTGACAAATAGATCCCTGAGTCTGAATGCTTTTCAACACCAAGGCACTGCAGAGTGGTTTAGAATACTATGAAATAGGATTTTGCCACTCATCAAAAGATAAACAGTAGAGTGACTGTGTTCAGGTCACAGATGAATATGTCCTTGAACACTTCATACTACAGTACACCACATATTCTACTGGCTAGTGTTGTAGTCCATGTCAAATGCACACATGCAGGGAAAGATTTTCAAGGTTGCAATGTTGAAAGCAACAACAGTACTGCTTAATAGAATCTCCAATATCAGAGTGCAGACTGGCAAAGAAGTATTTAGCAGGTGCATCAAGTGTAGAATATAACATTAAAACAGAACCTCAAAAACATTGCCCCCAAAACCAGACCCACTGTAGGCAGCCACATGGAGCCATTTGGGTGGTTTTAGCACCAAAATAAACCATATATCAACAGGAATGTTAGTATTATATTTTATTGGTATTATATTATTTAGTTCTGAACTATAACAAAATAATGATTATGAATATTTTAAAAGAATGGCAACAAAAAAATGCTTGTTTCCTGGGAAAATAAGTGTTATGATCCCATAAAGTAATAATTGTAAATCTGAAAGAAAGCACCCCAACCCAAAGCAGAGAGGCTACTCAGCTGAGGTGGATGATGTTATGTTGAGATTATGTTTATGAGAAAGTTTAATGAGAGAACATGTATCTAGTGCAGTCATGTCCCTCAGGGGTTGTCCAGAAAATGAATCTGTCTTGTGATTACATTATGGATGGCCTCCTGGTTGGCTCTATTATTGTGCCTGACACAGCTGGACCCAGAGTATGGAGGTGTCAATTTATCATATTATTATATCTTAATACAAGCCTAGAAATATTCTCTGATATTCACCATGGCCATTATATATGAAGTAATTACTTAAATCAATACATTGTATACAAGATATGTATACAATTACTGGATCAACACAAATGATTTATCATGTCAGTCCATTTTCAAGTAAAAATGCCAAAAATTCTAATATTTTGCTGTTTTTGTTTGTCATATATGACCATAAATGGAATATATTAGGGTTTCTTACTGTTGGTCAGACAAGACCAGCAACTTGAAGATACCCCAATGAGGTTATTTTTTAACTTTATGGAAAAGAACAAAAAGTCAGATAGCTAGATGGTATAAAGGTAAGTTTTGATTTTTTTTGCTGGCTTGAATTTTCGGCCGACACTACTATACTGTTGTTTTTCTTGTGGAGACAGACTGTGTAGTAAGGTCTACTTTCCGCAGTTTTTTTCATTGCTCTTAATTTGGAATCAATACTATGCACTTTAAATAGTGTTACACTGCTGTTACACCTCCTGACATTCTTCTTCTAAATGTTCCCCCTTTTTTATTGTAGTTTATTATGTGACATATCGTAGCTGCTTTTAAGACTAAAGGCTTGTTCAAATAAGGTAAATACAACAACTAACCATGTAACCATACTTAAAAATTAACATACTATATTTTCTTAAAATAATATAATAATTTTAATTAATTTTGAAACTTAACAGTTAAACCAGGGTGGAGGGACCATGTTGAAGCACTGCATGTGGAGGCCCGAAATGCTTTTAAAAAGTGGGCTGTGGCAGGGAAAAGTAGACATGGCCCCTTGTTTGAGGATAAAAAACGCATAAATGCCCGGTTTAAATGTGCACTTCGATACATTAAAAGGAATGAAAATACTATGAGGGCTGACTCATTGGCAAGGAAGCTGCAAAATAATAATGTTAATGACTTTTGGAAAGAAATAAAATCTGTCAATAAATGCAAAACCCCTCTCCCATCCAATATAGACGGTGTGAGTGGGCCTGAAGAGATCTCACAGTTATGGCGTCAACATTACTCTGAGCTGCTAAACTGTGTAAAAAGTGACTTATTTATAGTGGATAATGTTGAGTTTAGTAGTGATGTTATTGTAACTCCTGCAGAAGTCCACGAAGCAATGATAAAGTTAAAAGACAATAAGGCCTGTGGTCTAGATAATATTACAGCTGAACATATCAAGCTTGCCAGTGAGAAACTATGTCCTTTGATGGCTATGTGCTACACGGGTCTGTTAGTACATAGAGTCTTACCTGACTCCATGCTTTCTGTTGTGCTGGTACCAGTAATTAAAGATAAAGTGGGGAAAATAAATAGTTCAGATAATTATAGGCCGATAGCCCTGGCTAGTGTCTTGTCTAAAGTGCTTGAGGCAGTTCTGTTGGGTAGAGTAGAGAAGTATGTCTTGACCACAGACAATCAGTTTGGGTTTAAGAAAAAACTTGGCACAGACTTGTGTATATATGTTTTAAAGGAAATCTTGCATAAATATAATGTACAAAATACTACAATGTTTATGTGTTTTATTGACGCGTCCAAGGCGTTTGACCGCGTCAATCATAAGAAGTTATTTTTTAAACTGACTAAAAGTGGGGTCCCTGGTTTTTTAACTAGAATACTGGGCTATTGGTACTCCCATCAGACAATGAGGGTGAAATGGGGGAATGTGACCTCTGCTCCATTCCTTGTCACCAACGGTGTTCGACAGGGCGGAATTTTATCTCCTTTTCTGTTTAACGTGTACATGAATGACCTATCAATGTCTCTAAATAGGTGTGGAACTGGCTGTAGGGTTGGTGATTCAATAATTAATCACATTATGTATGCAGATGACCTGGTCATCCTTAGTCCCTGTACTGCTGGTCTGCAACAATTGTTAAAAATATGTTCACAATATGGAGAAGAGTGTGACATAAAATATAATGCTAGTAAGAGTAAGATCATGATTATAAGGAGCAGAGAAGATAAACGATCTCCCTTCCCTGCTTTTTATCTGGCTGGCACCGCACTCTCTGAATGCAGTGAGATCAAATATCTGGGCCACATAATTGCTAATGATTTGTCAGATGATGGTGATATTTATAGGCAACGGCAGAAACTGTATGTGCAAGCGAACATGTTGTGCCGTAAATTTAGTATGTGCTCTGAACCGGTCAAGATATCACTCTTTAAAGCGTACTGCACACCTTTGTATACTGCACACCTGTGGTGCCACTACAAACAAGGCAGCTTTAGGAAAATCATGGTGGCTTATAATGACTGCATGAGGCTGCTGCTTAGAATACCAAGGAGGTCAAGCGCAAGTCAAATGTTTGTCAATGCTGGGGTACCTACTTGTGCAGCTGTGCTGCGTAATCTTATGTATAAATTCATGTGCAGAGCATCTGAGTCACAAAACAGCTTAGTTGCTGTCTTGGCTAGCCCTGCACGTAGCTCTGTGAGACTCTTCTCTAACATGTGGAATCACTGGCGAACATGCCTGTATGTGAGACAATGAATGAGAATTTTGATATATCTGGGTTTTTTTTCTTTTTTCTTGTTTGTTTGTTTGTTGTTATGCTTTAACTTGGTTAGCATATATATTCACTATGTTGAGTCAATATATTTGAGTTGAAAGTTGGTCATTATAAGTATCCTCCTTAGTACACTTTGTACACTATATATTGTACTTACTTGTGCAGTGTGCAAATTTCGACAAGATATGTTGTCTCATATCAAACATGACCATTGCACACTTACTGGAAATGATAACTAGCTAGTTAGCAAGCTACTGTTAGCATTGACATTATCGTTTGCGTAGCCAAATCATTACAGACTGCTAAATTAACCCAATAAACCTAGTGATGGTGTATGTTTGATAACAGTATTGTGGTGCTTAGTGCAAAAAATAATTTATATTTGCATAAAGTGGAGATGTTCACTGTAGTTACAACATCCCCCCGTTTAAACAGTGGTCCCTCCCTTTCCGATACATAGCCAAAATAGCAACTGTTGAGGGTGAGAAGTGTCCATAGTTCTACACTCAACTTTTTCACCGTTTTGAGTGCACCATCTACGTACATTTTTCCATACCTCTCAGTGTGAACACACATATGCGCTCAAAATATTAAGTGTAAGTACATATTTAAGAGATTTGAGAGACAGAATAAGTATTAATATAATGGAAACAAATGGAAATTACAACATGGAAATTAAATATTGCCTATAGTGATTTCAGCATAAGCATGTGCTACTCAGATTAGACAGTGACAGTGTGCCCTGATCATGTGACTATTGATGTTCGATTTACCCAAGAGACAGTGTGACTGTTTTTCCATGCTGTCCTTCATTTAGGTTCAAGTGGACTGCACTTACAGCAGCACATCTATTAAGGTAGAACAATAGCAGTCTGTGTTACGTCCTTCCTCCCTGGTATTGTGGGTGTAAACTACAGGTGTTGCTCATCATCCTCTTCATATCCACCCCTTATACCAACAATAAGTGTTTCAAGTGCCTTTGTGAGGGAAAAAAACTGACATTTTTGAGGACTTTGTTCAGATTTTCTGGGAAAGCTCAACAATCTGGTGGTAATGTGGTTCCAGGAAATATCTGCATGCAGTAACTCACCCAAAGCTCCAGTATCTGACTTCATCCAGTGTGCTGTGTGTTTTTGTCAAGCATGATATCAGCAGAGTTCCACATGTTTATGTTGGTACTTTCAGTGGCTTATCTTTCCATTCATGGCTTGTGTATTCTTTGGCATTGTCTCAAACTCTTGGTTCATTCAAAGAACTATTATTAGACCATGGTATAATTGGGTAAATGTTACTGTGCTGTGACTGCAGCTTTCATGTTATGAATTTGTAAGGAGGTCTTGTATTATTTTGTCTTTTGTAAATCATAAACCATCAAACATCACTTTCTCAACCTGATAACATTCAACAGAAGCTATGTGAACCTTTTTTTGTGTGTTTTTTATTTTTTTATTTTCCATTTTTATTGAAGATTTATCATCAGCTCAAGGGACTAGACCAGTGTGCTGTAGCACAGAGCTGAGCTGTGTTCAGGTCAACTTTGCCTTTTAGTTATATTTGAAATATAAATTATAAACCTGTTTTGAATGTATATTATTTTGAAATTATATATTTATTAAAAGCATTTGTTTTAAGTAATGAAAAAGAAACGATAAGAAAACCAAACCAATATGGAGAGAGTGTTGTAGTATTGATAAAAATACTCACCCTAATCAGGGCTCATGGGTTTATATTTTGTACTATGTGGAATTATTGGAGGTGGATTCAGTTCAAATTGAAATTGATCAGGTCCATGCAGTGTTGCTAGAGTGCAGCATCTGACTGTGCATTCAGTTCAGCAGCCTCTCTCATCATTCCTGCCATGCATTAAGTCTGAGTAGAAAGATGAGAGATTGAACTGCGCTTTTCATCGCTTCACCTTTGTGATACAGCTTTCTCTTTTACAAAAACAATATTTTGGAAGATAATGGATGTAAAAACACACCCACCCACGATCCAGCAAAAGAAAAATCCCACTAAGTGATGAGTTTATTTTTTCAATGCTTCCATTGTAGGGACAGATATAACCTAATTAAGTCTAAAGTCTAGTTAAATCAAAGATGACTTCTGTGTAGCAGAGGTGATAATGATCCAACAGGTGTCCAGTCATTGAGCTAATCTCACCAATTAGCATACTGTAGATGCACACTACACATACAAAGACAGCCATGAGTGAATCTAAGATGCAAAACTACAAAATCTTATCAGTTCATAGCTTTATTATCCCTCGAGGGGAAATCTGGTTTGCAGTGACAGTCCAAAAAACAACTAACACAACAACAATAAATTAATAAACAGTGACATAAAAACCTCATCTCAGCATACAGCACAACCAAACTTGTTAAGAAACAATCACGATCGGAATAAAAAGTAAAAGTATCATGATTGCACGTGGAACAAAGGAAGATTTGTATCTATTTGTTCCTCTGCTGTTTCCAAAAGTGATGAGAGAGGACAAGATTGACCTTGCTTTTTTTAAAACATGCCTGTCAAAGATCTCTGAGAGAGAGAGAGAGCTGCTGCATGCCAATTATCTTACTGAAGTCTTTCACAATTTTTGAACAGACGATTTTTGTTTTTTACTGACAAGTTTCCATAAAATGAAATTAAGCAAAACGTTAAAATGGACTCAACAAAAGATCTATAAAATAAAACCTTGTCAATATTAAAGGAATTTAGTCAGCACAGGAAGTATAATCTCTTCGGGCCCTTTTTGCAGATCGTTGATGTGTTGGTGTCAGGTTTTTATTGATCACTGTCCCCAAGTACTTATAGGAAGCAACCATCTCCACAGCTGCTCTCTTGATTAAGGTTGGGCGAGCTGGTTGTGGTATTTTCCTAAAATCAGTGACCATGTCTTTAGTTTTCTGAACATTTAACTTGAGGAAATGGCTTTCACACCACTCCACAAAGTGTCTGGCCCATGGTCAACCTCTCCATCCTGGAGCAAACTGACTAAAGGCCCATTTATGCTCAACGTACGTACGAAAATGTATACGTCCTTTACAAACGATGTTACCGTCACTGCTCACATACTTCCATGCGTCCTTTACGTTGGCATGGATGTTAACCAATACATCCACCAGGGGGCAGCCCAGAATAAAAACTTTAACAACAAACTCAAAAACAAACATGGCGACTGTGGAGGAGATATTGATAATGTTCCTCTTGCATAAAAGACAAAAACGATGAGTTTCTAACCAACTCGCAAAACCTTTCCTCAAAAAGTTCCACCACTGTTATTTCTTCTTCGTGTCTCACTAGAGCTATGTATCGAGTAGTGACAGCAACACTGCACCCACGGTTTCCAGTGTTGTCCGCAAATTTCAATTCCTCTAAACTACTGTCCAGTTCTCAACCATCCAGTTCTTGACTTCAGATTCAGATTCTTGTCTGTCGTGACAGAAAATCATCTTAGATGTGGCTCACCATTTTAAACTCAGACATAGAACACATCCTCCTAAAAACAGAATAAAATATAGAGCATAAAAAATTCAAGCAGAATCTAATACATGATATGGCTGCATACAAGGTGGGCATGTAAAAGTACACTGTTGTTTCATTTTTTATTTATTATTATTTTATTTATTTCATACTTTTTGTCAAGATGTATGTTTCCTTCTAGCATTCTGAGTCTCTTATTTTGGTATTATATGATGGTAGTAACTAGAAGGACTGGGATGAGGTTGTCTACTCTTTCATTCTGTCATTAGATTGATAGATCCACACACTTCCAGTAAATGTCCCTGTGTTTGTCCAGTGAAGCTCTACAACTCCTTGAAAGCATATTTTAAATTCAGAGCAACTCTTACAGCGAGCCTGATGTGATGGCGGGATAAACAGAGTGACAACAAACAATTATAGTTGATTAACTTTATTGAAGGTGTCCTGGATGACAGCTGAGCAGACGCTGAGGAGACGGGCAGTGTTTGCAGCAGATACAGAGCGTTGCCAAGCTGTCACATGAGACACTGCTCTATTCTTTACTTACATTTTTAAAATACAATTATAAGAAAAGTGGGCTTTACTTTATCGTTAAAATTCCAGCGTTGTGCATTTATGCTTGTCTGAGGTCTGTCTCGGTGTCTGCAATTTAGCACGAGAAAAAGAAAGAATGTCCTTTTAGAAAAAGAAATCAAAATTGCATGTCATTGTAGAAAAAAAAAGAAGAGGTTCACATGAGAAGACAATGGGCGAGTGAAGCAGGGAGCTCTCAAAATGTCAGAACAAAGTCATTTCTTTGACATTTATTCAAACACTGAATCTGAACCACTCGCTTTCATGGGATTTTCAGTGAAACGCCATCGACTGCCCATCACTTGCAGCTTATATCATCTGTACACCTCCTTTAACTACCAGCCCCCCCCACCCCCGGTCTCCTGGAGAGTTTCCTGAGATCAAGCTCTTAAGATGATATACATTAAGCGATGATCACACACTGTCAAGTAAAACATTCTTTAAGAAAATCTTTACAAAAAAATCTATTTTCCGTGAGCTTTTTTTTTTTTTTTGTCTGTAGGAGCTCAGAAATAATTTTCCACATGCACGCCCAGGACACGCACGCACACAATCTGAGATACAAAGCAGAGATGATAACACTACAACCCCTCATTTCTTGACAGCCGTGGAAAATATATCAATTTTCCACTTGGCTTTTTTCTGGGGCTTTTTTTTCTGAATTAATTTCCTAACTCTAAGGCATTAACAGTAAAGGACATACTCTATACATTCTCCATAAGGCTTGTTTGATCCTTATCTTTATCCCAGTAGCATGTTTATAGACTTCCACTCCATCTGTCTTTTGTGTTTCATAATTGCAGATTTTCATTAACATTCGACAGTAGCATAGCTGGGGGAGAGGACGGCGTTTGATGGATGTCTCCTCTGTTAATTGATGCGTTTGGATTTAGCGCGAGAGAGAATTTGACCCCGAGGCTGCACGGGTCAAAAGTTGAACTTTAATTTTCGAGCTGAAAAGCGAATATATCTCTGGATTTTTTTATATCCTCGAATGTTAATTAAACAGGATACCGCTATGAAGAGTCGAACCTGCTTTAAATAACTGTTGAAAAGAGTGAGTATGAGCTTCATGGAGGATGATGGCTGCATTAGACTGGAGGTTTAATGTCGCGGTCATGAGGGAAGGTGACAGCCAAGGAGGAGATTGGAACTGTGAATGGAGTGGCTGTTAATGCTCAGTTATTTACTTGTCATTATTCTGTTACAGCGACCTCAAAACCAAGTGCATACTTAGAATTCATCCCTATATGTAGTAGGCGTATCTGTACTTCATGATTATATACTCAGTGACCACAGCTCAGATACAGAACATGACCTATGTAAATATTCATCGTTCTCCAGTGTGAGCGACTAAAGAGAAACATGGCAGAATATTCATTAGACTAAATCTTGAAAATGTATCAATAGGAAAAGAAGAATCTTTGTCGTAGCTCCCACATATACTGATGAATTGATTAAAGTACACTCATGCAGCATAACAATCAATATTTCATCTGCTGACTCGCTATTTGATCAAACATCCTCTTTTAAGGAAAATATATGAAATAGTTTTAAATATATTAAAAAGTTAAAGGATGCATTTATCTATGCTATATTCATCTAAATCCATTTTTTTTTAACTTTTCTTATCAACTAATCCCATGAAAAGACTTTTTCTTGACGCTTTAAAAAAAGATTTAAGTCTTCAGTCGGAACCAATGAGGGCCAAATATAGACGAAAGGAAATCAGAAATTGCAGAAAGAGACAAAACATGTTGTTGCTTTTGGTCTTTTCATGGGATTTCTCTGCAGTTGGAGGAAAAAAAATATAGCAGCTTTATCTATGAAAAGATGCACGAGCAAAGCAGAGATGGCTGAATTCAACAGGTGTTTATACTCAAAGAAATGACTCATAGGGTTTGTGAGTAAAACTTAAAATCAAGCCCTTTCTAGCATTAAAAATAAAGGTTGTTATATGTACATGCTTTAGTCAGTTTAAAATCTTATTTCAAGAAGCTGGTCAAAATAAAAAACTTCAATATATATTGATTTAAACAGTAGAAAAGTTAGAGCAAGTTGTATTTCTTGTCCTTGAAAGCACAGAACAAGACTGAATTGCACAGACTTATTTTACTGCAAGAATGCCTACCACAAGAGAGAGGAGTCTCATTAGTATTCATAAAGTTACATATCTCATAAAACGCAATGCGCAATTAAATGCTGAGTGATTTGTACCTCTAAATCTGTATGCCTGCCTCTAATTTATCACTTGCATATCATTATTTGTATATCATATTAGTATTTTTGAATTGAAATATACTCTAGTTGTGACTCTACCTTCTATTTATGTGGATTCTTTTGAGCCTTTACCATTGGTCACGCTGCTAAGACGAGGAAACATGAATCATGGTTGTTTGGTAGGTTGGTAGGTTGATGGGCAGGGCCGCTGCTAAGCTTTTGGGGGCCCTAAGCATAAATGGTCAGGAATCCCGAGCCGAGCGATCTTATCCTGCGTGTCATTCCCCCTCTCTCTCCCTCCTGTTTCCTGTCTATCTCCACTGTCCTGTACATTTAAGGCAAAAAAGCCCAAAAAAATATACTTACAAAAAAAAAAAAAAAAGAAAAACAACGGTGGGCCTGTTCATAACTCATTTATATCATTTCTTTAATGTAATAATATAATAACTATCATGACATGTTTTTAGCAACCTTAATTTTGGGGGCCCCCGCCAGGTACTTGAGGCCCTACGCGCTCTGCGTACGGGGAGCGGCGGGCCTATTGGGTTTACTTTTAGCAGGACACATTATTTAAATGTTATTATCAATTAAATTATATTCATATTTTCAGCATCATTGTTGGAGTGTCCTTGAACTTAGTTTTGTGTTGTTATGGTGACAGTCAACAGTTAGCTATTTTTTAAAGCTTGCAAATGTCAACTGATTAAACGGTAGGGTTAGCTAACGTTAAAGTCAGTCTCATAACATTAGCCACTAAAGTAACGTTAACTTAGGGAGACATATGGAAAATGGGGTTTACATGGAGCCTAAAACAGTCTCAGCCTTATATTATATTAGCATTGTGTTCCATATAGCTTTCACCTGATTTCATCACAATGCGAGCCCTATTAGGTGTACATTTTAGAGCCAGGAACACTGCCTACCTAATGTACGAGTTTGTAATGGTGCTTTTTTACTCTTGGTTGTGGGTGAGCCACACAGAGAAGAAAATAATGAATTTAAAATTTGATGTGTGCTGCATTTACTGAGAACAGCATGTACAATACAACGAAAGAGGCACTTAAAATAAAGCAGAATAAGAAATAAAATTTGGTCTAGACTTCCGACCTCATATGCCTTGTTACTTTTTCAACCATACTGAGGGTCTCTCACCATAATCTAATCAAATGTGTAAGTGTTGTGAATTTTTTTTTACTGCTGCCTCTAAAATAATTCCTGCTTACATTGTTACATGAGTTAAACAGTGGTGCATGAGGGAAAATAACCTATTCTGGCTTGTCATGAACAACTCAACTCGGCCCTGATGAAAGGAAGTCACTAAACGACGGGGCAGGTTTGAACAAAATTATACATTTGCAGAGAATGCAAAGCTCTGGATTAGCTTTAGCCACCACATTGTGCACTTGCTTCCCAGCCCAAGTCAGATTACACCAGTTCACAATTTCATTTTCAGTATATCTTTAGGCTTAAATTGAATTTACCCAGAGTTCCCCAGGTGTCTCAAACTACTAGTCTAGTTATTTTAGCTGTGTAAGCATTACTAATGTTAGATATCATTTGCTCAATACGAATAGGGCTTGACACAGTAAGCTAAGTCTGCAACAAGGTATATTGGGGAATTAATGAGCAGAAACCTTGCAAATGGCTCTGCCAGTACCACCTCAGTACCAGTTGCCAATACTCCAAGTGCCCCAGAATTTCCTAGGTCCCCCCAACCTCCTGCAAACAGAGGGTGACTGAGAGAGTCGGGTGTAGGACTGGCTGATGAGGTGAATTGGCAGGGAACACTGAAGGTCTATGCATATTAATTTAACTGTCAGAAAGGGGTACTGAAATTATATGCAGTTTCTACAAAAGTGTATGTGTACAGCGTTGCAATTACCAGTACCACTCATTGTCCACTCAGCCTGTTGTTTGATTTGGTAAGAATTGAAATTAGTTAAAATGGTGAGGTTGGTTTAGGGCTCATGCTCAACAACCAACCAGTAAAATGTACAATATTCAGTGTCTATAAAGCATCATAGAATTAAACATAACCTGGGTGGAGCATTTCTCCCTTATTTTTATTTGTCGTGTTATTGCTCATTTAAAACATGTGACAGCCTGTGGACCCACCTGTCAAGAAGCCAATCGACCTGTGAGACAGTGACACACACCGAAGTCCTGTCTTTTAAATGTCCATGTTGCTCTTTAAACACTATCTTTACAAGAAACATTCATAGAACCTTTGCTTCTCATAGGAGCCGACAACACAGTCCTCACTCACTGGATGACGTCAAGCCTGAGCTTTTGCAGAGGTATGTCAATTCTTTAGATGTAAGACCTGATTTTATTAGTTAGAAAGATACACAGGGTGCACTGACTGAAGATTGTGAAGATAAGAGAAATGAGAGAATTGCCTGACTTAATTGAGAAAAATGTAGCCCACCTGCTGCTGAAAGCGCATTCAGTGTGCCACAAAGGTGTATTGATGAGTTAGTCAAAGTATTGCACTTTATTTCATCAGTTTCAAATCCTGTTTTTGAAAGAGATTTTTACAGTCATGCTAAAAGGAACATAATTGTGAGGTAGATGATTATATAATTTCGGAGATGATGACAGACCTATGTGAGTGCAACCCCATTATATTAGCTCTAGGGAGTAATGGACCTCTCTCCATGTCCAACAAAAGAAGAGAGCATTTCAAGGAGCATTTTTCCATAGTGGAGCCCATAACATATTTGCTCAGTGCCAAGGAGCAGAGAAGTTTCTAACATGTACCAATTTTAAAGTCCGTATAGAGGTTTTGAAGAATACAAAAAGAGATCCAGGATTTGCTCACACACAGTTGTTAAGCAGACAGCAGTTCTGATTGCTATCAGAGAGTAATTCAGCCATGTCTCTCATTCTGTATGTATTGTCAAGTGTTGTAATCCACTTGACATGTCAAGAAAGAAATCAAAAAATTACTGCAGGTTTTAGCTAATGTGACACCATTGCTCAGACTCTCGCTGACATCAATCTACTGTGCCATTCTCTGCTAGCTTGAGTTATATATATATATACACATAAAGTTTGGTTTAGTGCTGTGTTGAAACCACTTCTAATAAGTATTGCCAACCTAGAAGAAGAAAGACTTAACATTCCTTTATTTGGCATATAAGTCAAAAGTACTGTGTATTGTGATGTCACAGATAACCTTAGTGCCCACTCTACTGGAAGAATTGTGGCGAGCTTCTCAGGTATTCATGTTGAAACAAAATCCTCAGTTCCAAGTGATGTTGGAACTGAAGCATTTTGTCTACAATAGAAGAGCACAGGAAGTATGTTCAGACAGCACAGTGAGATAAAAGAGAGTCTAATTGTTACAGAGTGAAGAGACAGTAAAAGTAAATCATTTTGATATTTTTCTACCCACCTGAATTGCCATATAATCTCTTTGAAGGTATTGTACCTTTAGAGTTAGCACTGTGCCTAGATGCCTTAATCAAAGGGAAATACTTCATGCTTGATTAACTGAAATAATTAATTAAAGAGTTCCCATACAGATGAGCAGACAAAGCAGATGAATTGGAAGCAACTCCAGGGACTTTTGCTGTAAGAAAAACTGTTGGCAGGAATTCCCATGAAAATTAGGCTTTGCATCGCCTCTTTCCCCTGATAGTTTGAGAAGGAAGTGAACCAACATGGTCATTCTGAACCTTTCAGGGACACCTGATCTGTAAATGTTAGGGGTGTGACAATACACTCAGCTCACAAGATCGAGACGAGACAAGATTTTAACTATATCTTTAAGAAAACTTCAATGAGGAAATACATGACTGTTCTTTTATTTTTATCTTCACAAAATGGAAATAATGCAGGTGCAAATGATCTTTCCAAAGTTACCGAGACCTGTACACAAGCCAGGATGCCGGTCAGTCAAAAACCTCAGTCTAACCATCAACACTTCAGCTTTGTTTGGGAAACAATTGTGGACAAAGGGATATGTGTTTCTTTTATGGTTTTGGATAACAAGGAGTGAAGTGCTGAAGCTGAATGCAGCTGCAAAAGTAAAGTATGACAGTTGCTGATGTGCTGTTCTTTATTCAGAGTTGGCAAAGTCCGATATAATATTCTGTGAGAAAAGTTAGGTTTATCAAAGCACTGTGAAGCTTGTTGCAGCATGAACTTTTCAGTTATGTCTCTGTTCTCTCTGATGATCCTCACTGGGTCAGCACTGGTCGATGCTGTAAAGCTACCCCAACTGCAAAGCCTTTTTTATGGTTTCTCCACTATTCTATGTTTTGTCTGTCCACTGCACAATATTCAGTCTCATAAGTTCTATTAGTGGTGTCACATATCTGCTCTGATATTATGATTCTTTACATTAGATTCAACTTTTTTGTCCACCTGTGGATCCAAATTCCTTGTTTTGTTGGTTTGTTGGTAGAATCATGGAGAAACTCAGGTGGTCACGTTCTTCTCCATAATCTGTTGTGTCTGGTTCCACAGCGCAATATTCAGTCTTGTATTATGAAATTAGTTTTCTTCTAAATATGTTCATATCCAAGTATTTAATAGTGTGATATTTTAGGGTCTGCTTTTCCTTATCACTACCCTAGGTTGAAAAGTGAAGATGGTCTTGGTCTTTCGGTCGTCTGTAGTGATCTTTTTGAACTCCTCGTTGAGTTTCAACTTGATCTCTGTGGTCTTGAAAGTGCTCACAGACTAGCTACATAGACGTAGTGTTTGGGAAGAACCACATTTTACCATCCTTGAAGGCATCACTACAGAATATGATGAAACATAGGTTGTAGTCTAAGGCAGATCTCCAATACTGTAGTTGCAGGATGAAGCAGTTTCCACCACCCAGTTGATTGGTGCAGATGGATGAAGAAAAACATTTTATTACAGGGAAAACAGGGAAAGTTTAATGTCATTGATAATTCTACACACATTAAAACTAAAGGAATCATACAGACTTAACTATTTGTTTCCTTGACAGCAAGATTCCCTGAGCATCAGCACATACTCCAGGAGCTTTCCACCAGGACTTCCTATATCATTGTCTAGAGCACTATTCCCAGCTGATGAAGGACCCTTCACTTTAATGCTAAACACAGTTGTTTTTTAAGCATGTGGTCAGGCATAACCACAGCTTCCAAAACATTCTGCCGTTTCTTACATTGAAGCATCAGTAAATGGTTGCATACAATATAAATGGCAGTAAAATTGTTCAGACATCTCTACAGCAAAGAAAACTGTCAACCGTGTATTTGACTGCTGAGGGAAGACATTAAGAAAGCACTGGAAATGAAATCCTCCAGTGAGTCATTTGTCCAGATGGCAAACACAGTGTGTTAAAGTGGCTTCAGTCATTCCACTGGAATGATCTTGGCACAGGGTTCAACAGGTGGTCCACTAGATTTTCTGGAGTCGATTCAGATAGTTGTTGTAAACAGGAAGCTTGGTTGAGCTAAGTTAGTTGTCTGACATCCTCAAAGTGGCGGAAGAGAAACCATAGAAAGCAAAGTGGTCATTACACCATGTCACCTCATAAAATACATAATCAAAAATGACATCATCCTCTCTATATATGGTGTGATGGTTTGATGAAGAAAACGAAGAGGCTCCATACATTAACACACTTCATTATTTTCACTTGCTGCTGGAATGTTTGTTTAAACAGTGACGAATTTGCTTCAGTGTCTAAGCTAGTCTGATGTGCTGTAGCTTCATTTTTGCCGGCTAATATGTCTTTAATACTTTTTACTTTTCAAAATCATGTGATAATGTGAAGTCTATAATCAGACATTAGGGAATACGAGCGTTTGCCAGAATCCTGGGATGCCTTTTAAACTCAGACTATGCTCATTCTCACTGCGAGAGCAGATAATGCCCTTGATGACTGCAAAAAAACAATGTGAATAGTCATTGTAAATATGAGCTCTATGTAATTCACACAGATGGTGAAATGTTGTGGCTTTTTGTGAAATTACCACATAACTACAAGCCATAAGAGTTTTTCTAAGCTATATGATTAAGCAGTCCTCCTTCTCTTGTCGTTTGCCATAGTTAGTCAGACTATAATCAGATACATAATATAATAGAATAGGTCTTTATTTTCATCGCAAGTATACAACAAAACTCTGTTTGAGCAGGCCAATGCAGCATAAAAATGGGCTCTTAGATTTTAGTTTCGCAGAAGCACTTTTCAACCAAAACACGTTGACACAAACTTCAGACTCAGTGTGTTGTTTCTTCATTAAGAAATGTCACAGTGTTATGTGAATGTTCATTTCTTGGAGACCTAATCAGCAGCATAGTATCTTTAGCTTGCTTGTTAATGTCACAAAGGTGATAGAAGTCCAAGGCTTATATCTCAAGTAAGTATCAGTGTTCATATCATACTGAATGTTTAGGGGATGTGACCGGATATATTCTCTAATCTATAATATAATACTGAAAGTCTCTTCAAAGCAAACTTCGGATCATTCTTAAAGACCAGGACTTACCTCATGGAATCTCAGGGACTATTTTGAGAGAGACATTTGGGCTTGATGGGAACTTTGCTGATTTTGGAGAGTAGAATATTTTTCACTAACCTCAAGTGACAACTGACATTTAGTACAAGGACACAA
This sequence comes from Scomber japonicus, assembly GCF_027409825.1. Lineage (NCBI taxonomy): Eukaryota > Metazoa > Chordata > Actinopteri > Scombriformes > Scombridae > Scomber > Scomber japonicus. The sequence goes on along the minus strand of NC_070592.1, from coordinate 26,165,448 downwards.
TTAAGGTGGTTCACACTGTCTGCCTATGAGCTTGTGCTCACCTCGGGAGATATAGCTTTCAAGAGGGATGGAATTCAACTCCGTTTTAGCACAATCCTTCCAGCCATCCTTGAGAAACTGGCTGAAAGCATCCTTATTGTCTGATGTTGCTGAGGCATTGATTTGGAAGCATATCCTGCTCTCTTTGATAATGGCTCAGGTAAATATCTTTACGTATGTGCTAGCCAATTTTCAACATGAACAAATTGTTCCTTTTGTACAGATGAACAAATAATTCACAATGATCACTACTGTCACCTTGGAGATGATGTTTATGGCAAAGCTTGGACCTGTATTCCCTGAAAATAATGTGCTTGGTATCTTGGTGTTGTACCTTATCTCTGTGGTTCAACCACTTTTATTTTAGCAATGCATAAATCACAACTAGGTTTAATAGGTTAATATCTATTGTATAAGTATGTACATGTAGGTTAGGGTGTCTGGTGGTGCCTGATCTCACCTTGGGCACCAAAATGACTAAAGCCCACTGTGTCAAAACTTATTACATATTAAAGCAGAAAACAAATGATGTGTGAGATGGAACAGGCAGAGTAAATGTAATTAAGTTAAATTTAAAAATCTTAGAATTCAATTTGCTATTACAATTTTCATCACCGGGTTCATCATTCAACACTTGTTTTAACACAACAGAACAAGGAAATAGAATAGTGGATTGTTATTAATTAGCAAGTTTAATGACTTTGTGCGGGTTAAATTTTTTCTTTTTCTTACCTGGAGTTTTATAATGCAAAATTGAAATAGAATATTATAACTAATAAATCACAGTAGAGATTGGTAATTAGTACAGTCCAGGCCTCATGAACCTCATCCTTCAGTGAGGAGAAGTTTTACTTTTTTATTATTATTATTAAAAGGAAGGATGAGTCTGTGGAAAAAATCCGTGGCTTAGTGGTGTAACTCAGAGAAAAGGATGAGGATCTCTTCAAAGAGCGGTTGGTGACACAAGTTCAGACTCTCATTTTTAGATATGATAAGTTAAAACACTGACATTGATTATGACCTACTTATACCATGATGGTGGGAATATGACCTATGAGGTGATGATGAGTGTAGTAACTAGAGGTGCCATCTTATCCAGACAGCACAAGGATCATGGTTGAGAACCTGCCTGTGCCTTGCTAATGGGGCTGATACGCACACTCAACCTTAGCTACCCAAAAGATCCTGAAAAACACCACTGATGTGTTCCAAAAGATATTCATTGAGCTGGATGATATGAAAGCCGGTCCGAAGGTCTCTAACAACATAAAAAATACATAAAGCTTACCAACCCTAACCCTAACCGTAACCCTAACCCTAACCCTAACCCTGACATACAAAACATATTTAGGCCGTCCTCAAATTCAACAGGAAATGTTGCACTGTTACATATTTGAAAAGTTCTGTTGTACAGCATACAGCAGCTGGCAGTTTATTAGGTACACATGGATAAAACTAATGCAGTTTAATACCACAATCAATCCTATCGGCATGAATATTACAACCGTCAGTGTTTCTGTGAGTTTTGTAGAGTTGTTAGTTTAACTTTACGGTCATTTTGGAGGCTATGGTTTGTGATGGTTAACTCTATTGTGAGTTATCAATATAGTCTTCCCTCACTGAAATAAATAGGGTGGCCAAAAAGAGGCATGTCAGCTCAATGTAATGTTACAACAAGCACAAAGCACAATTATTGCTTTCTGTTGTCTTTCTTTAATGACCAAATGAGTGCTTTCTATTGTTAAGATTTACAGTATTGACTTTTAGCCTTTAAATGATCTAAGAATGTCAACTATTTAATAGAAATCCAGTGAGCAACAGCTCTCATCTCTGCTCCTCATACATTAACTGGTGTTTTAATGCAGAGGCTCTTTAAATAAACCAGCTGCCAGTGTCAAGTTTCTCCATATGGAAATAAGAAATGAGTGGATTTTGGTCAGAGGTGATAAAAGTAATATATTTTACCAGCCTTTCCTACCTGCTGAGAGGGTGTTATGCTAAATTAAGAGTTATGACGACCCAGCACAATTTCATTTAGCTAACAGATGTGTAGGTCCTAACACTACTTGAAAATATGCTCAGAAACCAAATATGCTAAATATATGAAACTCACTAAACAAGGAGAAACAAAGAAAGGAAAGGAAAAGCTGAAAGTTAGTTTTTTCTCTCTCTGAAGGGAGCATTAGAGGAAATACGTGATCATTAAAATGAAACTAGTTTATCTCTTTGGACAACCCCAGGATTTGAGGAATTACATTCATATTAAACAAAGCTCCAGCATATTATTTATTTCCAGTGTTAATGTCAATGGCGATAACAGGAAGTGGAATGCCACTTATGCAGTAAAGCCAAGGGGTAAGGGTGTGGAGAACCCTAATCCTAATTATACTCAAAGGGGTTGCATCCTGTTACAAATAGTTCATCTTTTTATTAACTGGAAACACAATCTATCCTGAATGATATGTTTTAGTTGCCTAATATAACCATAACTTAACTATAGTTTATTTGCAATAACTATAATCTTTCCCTTCCTTCATCATACTATAGTTACTATGTGCAGATATTGTAGATGTTGTACAGATGCTGGCTTGGCTCTGGGAGAATGAATCTGATCAGCTCATTTTCATTAAGATATGTGATGTTTAAATTAGACATTTTGGCCTGAGGCTTGAACTAGAGGAACGCCCATGGAAAGAAATAGATGAATAGAGTTTATGGTCTGGGCATCATGAATGTCTTCAGTAAATCTCATTTGCCCATTTGGTTGTAATATATCTTGTGTATGAGGACATGGGGAAATTCTGTCACCAAAACCATGAATTCATCCTCTGGGTATCATAAATGTCCACTGCAAACTTCTTGGCAATAATGTGGCCTGCAGTTGTGAAGAAATATTGTTGTGGATCAAACAGTAATGCAGGCAGACTGGCTCATCCAACAGGTGTTCAATCTAAATACACATTAGAGACTAACATTAGTGCATTCCAAAATGAGTAGAGCTGTGTGCTACAGTTCCAGTCAACACATCATAATTAACCAACCACATAGGTTGATTGTACCTGCACTCCAGAATGACTCATAGGAGCGTTTCCAGGACAACCCTTAGGTGCGTAATATGCTGCTTTCCAAAACCGTCAAAAATCAGTGTTAAAAAATATTGTTTTATGATGTCGCAACAATGTGGTTGAGATCTGGTTAGGTTTAGGCCCAAAAAGTGTTTGGTTAGGGAAAGATCATGGTTTGGGTAACAATGATCAACTGAAGAGTGGTTTCTGCTACCTTTAAAGTTACGCAACCTTTGCTATCATGGCAACAGTTTCATTTTTTTATTTGAAATGTCCCAACTCACGATTGGAAACATGACACTTTTGGTTGGAAGCAGGAAGTGAACAGTGGTTTCCTGCAGCCATCTAGCTACCTAGCTATCCATCCAAACCACCTCCTCCTACTAAGGGAAAATGTCATCTTATATTAATGTCATCCGTCATCTACTACTACAGGTTGTTTTTACAAAAAACTAACCTGTATTTTAGACCCATAGTGTTGTTTTTCTCGTGAGGACGGCCGATTCTAGTGTTTTCCAGCGTTAATGTAACATACTTGGTACTTTTATCCATCTGTCTGACCCTTGTGGCAGAAAAAAACCTTCGCTTGGCTAATAGACACTTCAGGTTCTTCTCAACATGTATTTTCAATTCAAATAAAAAGAAGAGTCACACAGAGTTCAAAGTGATATTACATTTACTATGGCTGTCCATGGAACAGACACTGAATTCCATCAAATGCATTCTCTCCTTTTTACACTTACCTGGTGAAGCTCAGTTTCCCTTGTCCCTCCTTTCTTTCACATGTTTGGGGACCCTTTTAGTCTTTAATGGTGCATCAACTTCCAATAAGTGCTATCAATAGTTTTTTACTTTTAAACTCAACAACTAATGGTTTTTCAAATTAAAATGCTTTAGGCTTGTATTAGTCCATTGTATTAGTCCATTGACCATTGTGTGTTTGGTTTCCTTTCCTGTTCAACAAAAGGCAAACAACAACCACAGTATGTCTCCACCAAGAAAACTTTAAGTATTATTATTATGGATTTATGACTTTTTCCCAGTTCTACATTTTATCATTTTTGGATAAGATATCTAAGCGTATTAGTTTGTGTCGCTGCGAGCTTCAACATCCCTGACTCGCTTTAGAGAAAAGATTATAATTTCCTTGGTTGTGCAGTATCTCACAACTGCAGAGTGACTCCAACATAACTTCCTGGTGCAATTAGCAGCTGATAACAGATAATTAAAGTTGCCATTGTTTGTGTGAAACATTGCTGAAAATTTTCCTGGGCTGTGAAGAAACATCCATGTCTTTATATTTATCTGCAACCAACCAGTTGATGATTACATTTTTGTTTTTTTGTCAGATGCAAAACTAATTTGTATTTGGAGATTAAAATTTGTTTGGCCTTTTGTTTCCTGGCTCACACAATATTACAGTAGCTTTTTAAGTATGGCAGGATGTTGGTATTTTGTTGTTTCCACTGTGGAGATAACTGAATGTCTAATTGAAGATTAACAGGTTAACGCTAATGCCAAAGTCCATAACACATGTAGCAAGTATCTGGCTGACAGGGTTTTCCTTCCAGACAAACAAACAAGCAACCATAAAAAAACCAACAGTGGCTTGAAATTCTCTGAGCTGTCATTGTTAAATTTGGATCAGAAGGCTTGAAGTAATGCACCATTTGTTCTCACTTTTGTTCATGTTGAATATATAATTCGGAAGCACTTTCGGGACAGAGGTTACAAAGTGTTACAAAGCTGATATCACAGGTGACAGTATATTTCTGCATGCATATAGCCCTCCTAATTTACATTCAAACAACACAGCAACTCATGAGAAATGTGTTTGCTATGCAGCAGATTCATAATCCTTCTGTGCACCAACAATTCCCTAACTTCCCCGTCAAAGCCAAGAAAAAAAAATGGAGAAAAAAAGAAGCACTTTTCTCTCTTTGAATCACCACGCTCTGTCTCTCTCATTAGCTAAACACACATCTGAGCACACATTAGATCCCATCTGTTCATTTAAACACAATAGTCATTCTATATAATTTATATAGGTCTTGTCCCTATGCACTATCCACATGTTGGTCCTTATTACTTAAGCTAAGATTGTGTAATGAAGCAGCAGAGGTTTCCATTATGATTCAGTCGGCATGCCTGCAGGCAGACTGTCTCTAGATACTCTCTCCTGATTGCTTCAGCTCTCACTGAGTTGTTTTCTCTTTCCAGAGAAATAATGTATTGATCTGCAGCAAATAAGACAGGTTTCAAGGTTAATGAGAATGTAAACCGCTCTCAAAGTGCTGATCACTTCACTCAATCATGATGGAGCACGGTGTCGGTGTAAATTTAGCAAAATATTACAAGTGTCGTTTCGTGTCAGACTTTGAAAATACGCAGTGAAAAAAGCATTTTGTGTTGTTTTCAGAAGGCTAATTCACATACATTATGCTCTGGCTCATTCTCCAGCTGGTAAACAGAAGACAATAAAAGAATAATAATGCGTTTAATTTGCACAGTACACTTCATTCATAGTGAAACAGAAAGGGCTACACTATTAATAACAAAAGACACAACATAAGAGTCAAGATGAATAAGGCTTTTTTGAAGACAAATGTTTTTAGGCCTTCTTTAAGAGAGACCAGGGTTTGTGCTGGTGTAGAGAAGCAAGCTGCTGGGAGTTCTAAGGGTTCAGGTTTGTGGTATGATCAGTTCTTGTAGGTAGGTGGGTGCATGTCCATTGATGGATTTGTATGTGAGTAGCAGAAATACTTCATACAATCAATCAATCTTTATTTATATAGCACCAAATCACAACAAAAATCATCTCAAGGCACTTTACGCATAGAGCAAGTCTAGACTGTGTACTCCCAAGATTCCCTCATGAGCACCACTTGGCGACAGAAGCAAGAAACCTCAGGCAGGACCGGGCTCTGGGTAGGCGGCCATCTGCGTCGACCGGTTGGCATTGAGGGAGAGAAAGCGAGAAAGGTAAAGGGAGGACAAAGGAATACTTTGTTGTCAACCCTGAAGGAGACGGAGAGAGTCAGTGCAATAAAAACAGAATTGGTGTTATATATGTTTTCGCACTCTAATTAGGATCCTGGCAGCGCTGCTCTGAATGGAGTGGAGCCTCCGAGTGCTCCTGCCAGGGACTCCTGTGGAGAACGCATTGCAGCAATCCAGTCTTGTGGAGATAAACGCACAAACAAGTTTTTCTGCATCTGACAGGGTTTGAAGGTTTAGAGATGGTAGAAAGATGTTCTGCATAGATAGTCATCAAAAGTCAGCTGAGGGTCAAAAGTAACACCTAGGTTAGTGAAGGAGGAAGAAAAGGGAAGTCCTTGGTTGTCAGGGTAAGATGATTTATGGTGGATGTCTGAATCTGTTGTGGAGTGCCAACAGTGGGGGCTTCAATTTTGCTGCTGTTTAACTGGAGGGAATATGTGTTCATCCAATATGAGAGGGCTTTGTGGCACACCTGAGCCAGCAGGCTGGAGGCTGGAGAGAAGATAGGCAGTACTTTAGTTAATCCAAAGTCCATTCCAACTCAGAGAGCAAAGCGACAGAAAAGAGAAAAACATAAAAAAGCTCGAGCAAAATGCAGGTAGGCCACGTTAATCACATGAGCAGTGAGGTCACCTTCAATAGTCTGGTTTAGTAAAGAGAAGCGGCAGCCGGTACCAAATCCCAGTAGTTTGACAGAGCCCTAAAACGTTGAATATGAAATAAATAATTAAGATATAATGAAGTTTTAAGGTTTATAACATATATTCATCGAATGATTCAGGGCCTTGCCAAGTTTTCATCATGATGCTTGCAGTTCTCAGCAAGAATATACAGTGAAAATGATCTGTTGATGGTTACATTGACATCATACCAGCAACATTATATTCACTATAGTTTATAATGTCTATTTCACAGGGGTAGGGAGGCTTTCTGGCAGGAAACTCCATCACAGAGCTTCTTTTTCCTCAACTCCTGCTCAACTTTTTGAGTTCAGACCTGTTGTTTTACCTGCTTCCACACTGAGATTTGCCGCTGTTATTTTCCTCATTTGTTGTTAGTTTCCATCCTGACAGTTAGTTCGGAGGTTCGTTTGTCGGAGTGCGTTTGGCTCGTTAGGGGAACCTGGTGTCGACTGGAGGGATTTTCTTCACTTGGGGCAGTGACAGCGGGGGTTTAACTGGCAGAATAATCAATATAATTTTAAAAAAAAACAAAAAAAACCCAACATATTCTGTGAGGAGTGTAGAGGTCTCAGAAGTAGCCCCAACCACAACCCATCATGCCCATCAGAAAGACATTTCACCTCACCTTATTGTTTCATCAGCTCATTATTACTGTTTATCTTTGACAATTGAACACAGGCTTCTTAACCTTTTTCTATTGAAGCTAAATGTGGATGACATTTATAATGAAATGATATAAAGCATCCTATTATCAATGTTCACTCAATGTAGAAAGATAAGGCTGGCAGCAGCAGCAGCACCGCAGCATATCTATGTTTGACACTGCACATGCTGCTCACACGCTGCTCAGGCGAAGGTAGGCAATGTGTCCCTGGCATTAAGGAAAATAACAGCAAATCTCTGTGTGGAAGCAGGTAAAACAACAGGCAGGAGCACTCATTTCAACCAATATCTCTGAAAGTCACTGATTCTCATTGATTCATGTGTCATGGAACTTCTTTTTTGTCATTTTGGCACCCACGCTAACAGTTTAGAGCTTCCACACAGACCTATAGGGTCTTGCCTTGTGGTTCTGAGCAAAAAGACATTGGCAATGATCTGTTGATTGACAGACTTCATACTAGCCACATTACATGTTTCACTATAGTTTCAATGTCTGTATTTGTAGAATATGACACAGACATGGACAAAATTTAAAGTGTTACCACTGCAGGAGGGAGGGAGCCCCTATGGTGGGTCTCAAAGAGTTATGTGAAATGACCACGACCTCTTAACATGGTGGTGGTCCGTCTTTAATAACTATAATAACTACCTCATTATAGCAAAATGAAATGCAGTATAATAAATTCAGTGAAATGACAATTAAAAATAAAAGCTCTCTAGCTCAGAAAACATTAACCACCGCACACTGCTTCATGTTGAAACCAAGGAATCCACAGAGGAGCCCAATTGAATTTACATTAGTATTGTTTCCATGGTGCTGACACGTAAATTTTACATATTACGTGCCACCACCATGGAATCCTGTGTTAGGATGTCATAGTCGTTTACTGTATTTCTATGGGATCAAATTGCCCCTACCACAGGGGCTCCCTCCCTCCTTTCCTACCTCCTTTCCTCCCTCCTGCAGTGGTAACACTTTATAAATATAGACATTGAATTGCATATAGTGAAGGGTGTAATGTGGCTGGTATGATGCCAATATGACCATCAACAGAGTAATTTATATAGGGTTAAGGTTAGGGCTAGGGCTTTTTGTTTCTAAACTGTTAACATGGGTGCCGAAATAAAGGGGAAAAAGGTTCCATGACATTCGCACCACTCACACAGGGAAAAGAGGTATTTCTGTTAACCAAAACAAGTTCAGTAACTATTTCCACCATCAAGGCAGAACAAAGGAGAAGAGTTTGGTTTGGGATGAATTGCCTCGCAGTGAGGGTAGGCCTAGTTGTCGTTCATTTGCAGATCGTAGTGAAGGAGGAGAACTATAAACCTGAAGTGCAGATGTGAGGCAGCATTAGCAAGCAATGCATTAGTGACTAGAACATAGTGCAAACAACGGGGAGCCAGTGGAGTGACACGAGCTGTTTTCGGCTGGTTGACGACCAGACATGCTATATAATATTTATTTATATGAAGTTTTTCTCTCAAAATGCCATTTTTCGCAAGTTACGTTTTCACCTCATGTCACATTTTCATTTTTCATACTGTCAGTGGAGTTGTCATAAGTCACCACCCCCTCACCTTTCATTCATTTATTTAATATTGCACTTTCAGGCTTCATCTAGTTTGATTATAGCTCCTTGTTGAAACAAATAACTTCACATTAATGCTAAAACTACTGTTTAGTTTAAATTATTATAATATTATTTTATGCATGACAAGTAAACTAAATCATCAACTACTTAAAAAGCTCCAATTTGACACCATGTTTGTTAAATCACACTTAGATATTTTAACCCCCTTCCCACATTACTTATTTAATCATCATGTCTTTTAAACACAGTTCCTCTCCTGATGATTGCAAACGTGTCATTGTCACACCTATTTTTAAATCTTGAGATCGACTAGAAGCCATTAACAACAGACCGATAATTGTACTGCCAGTACTCTCAAAGGTTGCTGGGAAAGCTGTCATTGAACTACTGACAACATTTCTTAATACAAGCAATTTTGGTCCACATCGGTTTTGCTCTAAAGCCAAAGCTATCTGGCTTCAGAATAAATCATTCCACAGAAACTCCCACCTTGCAATTAATAGAGCAAATTAAATCAAGTAAAGGAGGAGTAGTTGGTGCTGTATTTTTAGATCTATTGATTTTTAGACCTGCTGATCTGTTTATACAATATGATATTAATATATAGTAAATAATCAGCATAATAATGAGGTCATGATTTTGTTTATAACATATTTATTTAACCTCATACAGAAATATGAGATGTTGTTTGGGAAAGGTTTATACAATGATGATAATTAAGGATATATGGGTCAGTGATAAATAAGGGTTGGCAAGATGAACAATTCAAAAATATCTTAAGAAATAGTTTTAATTGCAGCATCATGTTTCTTAAAATGTACATTTTGTATTTTTGTTAGTTTTATATCATCCGAAATGACATTTGCACCATTTTTAACCAAAAGTAAGACTGAATGCTCCTGAAAATGTCAAATGGTGTAACCACAATTAAAACATTTTTTTTATCCACCTACAGTGTATTTAAGCATACTTATACTAATAATTACTTTCACGATTCCCCAGATGAAATGTAATATTTAGAACAATTGTATTCCATTAGCTTTATTTAATATAAAAGTTATAATGTAAGATCATGCCAAACTAGTTGATATGGTGTTTTATTGACAATTTAGTGTTTTTAAGCAAGTTGAATTATTTGGTACAAGTTTTTATGGTTACACCAACTGAAGTTTTATGCCAGGTCAACAAAAAAAGAATGTGTGCAAGTTATTCATACATTTATTCCACAATTTAACCCGTTTAAATTTGATTAAACCACACGAACACAAAAAAACATCATAGACCCATAAACATTCTGAGTATTCTAAGTGTAACTATGTTAAAAACTAAATGAGTCTCTACATTGCACTACATTACATTGCTATGTGTTTGAAGAAATATGATGGAAATGTTTTGAACTGCAACTTCCAGACAGCTTCTATAATATCTATATATATAATATCATATTGTTACACATCATCAAACACAAATCTAAACCCAATCTGACCAGTAACATGATCAGCTGATCCCAGCGCTACATGGGAGACATGATCTAATCAGTGCTGCTACTTGAAGTTTCTCACTTCCTTCCAGTTATAGCAGTCCATAACGATATATTGTTAGACTGGGCACAGTTGGTCACAGTATAACACATTATTACTTCCTGTGCAGAGAGGAAGACAGTGTTGGAATTGCTGCTAAAACCTAGACACAGACAGAAAGAAAGAAAGAACAGACACTGATTGATCCGAAGATTAAATTCAATTATTATTGATCAAAAGGAGACAGAATTCACACAAAGAAAATAATTCCTCTATCTCACTATACAAAGTCAAACTGACATATTTTATAGTGTTTTTAAGACATAGAAACCTTCTATGATTGGTCAACCTAATCATCCTATACTATATATTTAACTCAATAGAAGCTGACCATGGAGCAGTATATGCATAGGCACATTTTACACCAGTCATGCAACCCCAAAACCACAGCGTCCGGTCATAACTGATTTCTTGACCAGGGTCCCCACACCCAAGACTCTGAGCTTCCACCTTATTTGAATATAAGCCAAGACAGAAAAAGAGCAATGGGCTTCCTAAAGATAACACAACACACATTCCACAAGACATACATATAATATAGTGTATAGTGATGAGGAGGCAAAAGCAGTGACCCTACATCTACAATCTGAGATCAAACCAGTGTGTGGGTCCTTCACTTTTACAATAGAAGCCAAAACAAAGGAACTGGGACATTTCCATTTGGCTGAACCCCATAAGGTCAATAGGGCAGTATAGATTTCCTGCCAAGTCTCAAGTAGTATTGATGTAAAATGTAACACATTTAATATCTAAAGGCAATGGGTTAAAGTGCTCAAACAACATCAGTGCTTACAGCAAACTGTGATGCAGCAGCACTGGTGTGGTATTTGGTATCTAATGGTAACATGCAGGGAGAGAGAGAGAGAGAGAGAAAGAGAGAGAGAGAGAGAGATGGATGGATGGACGGACAGATAGACAGACAGACAGGGAGCTTGCTGTCACCACCATTAGAGTGAGACCAACCAAACTTGCCTTCCCTGCAGTGCGGCACTGAAGGGTGCAGTCACCGACATGCTCTCTCAACTTTTACCCCCCCCCCCCCACACCCCGTCTCCACAAAAAGCTCCCACAGGCTGTATCCTAATACTATGTTGTGCCTTTTATCCGCCGCCCCCACCACTACTCTCCCATTCCCATTCTGTTGACTGCAACCTCCTCCCCTCCTCCGCCTGCTTTTTACTGTGAAATGGAACCCTTCGCAATCACACAGTGCTGTTGGCCTGCTCTTTATTTCACTCGTCTTTTTTTTGTTCCCTCTCTCTCTCGCTCTCTCTCTCTGGCTGGGAGCTTATCTGAGAGGCTCAGCTGCTGGTCGACTGTCCACAGAGAACCCCAGGCCACAACAACAACAACAACAAAAAAAACTCTGGCAAATATAGCTACTCTTTGGGGCGGTTTTATTTATGTTAAGTACTGAGATACTTCAACTATTTACCGTAACCTCGACTTGAAATGTGGAAAATGATAAGCTCCCCTCTATTCTTCAGCTCACACGATACATCACTGAAATGCCACTGGAATTGAGTCAACTGAGAGCGGCGGCGGCGGAAGGGTTTTTGAGGTTATTTTTTATTTATTTATTTATTTATTTATATATATATATATTTTTTTTTTAAGGAAGGGAAGTTATACTGTGTTGGTGTCAAATGAAAACCTTGTATCTCCAAAATGTCAGCTTTTTATGAAATACAAAAAAAGCCTTGTTTTAAGTATGAGACAATGCATCTAGAAAAGATTTATTTTAACCTAAGACATGGGGGTCTTTTTTGGGTCAATTCTCCTGTAAACAAGCATTCCACCCAAAAATGGCCAAATATGGACTTGCATGTTTTTCATAAATGGCAGTAAGCACAGCTCAATGCTATTGCCAATGCGGAAGCACTTAAAGTATAATGACAAACAGCGGCCTGATGCTCCAACTGCTATTCAAAAAGCCTCAACCTCTCTCTAAAAATACTTCAATGAGTCATCATGGTCTCCATTGCTAAATTCAGGGTCTCAAAGCTGTGCTTTTTGTGATGGAAATTGGAAATTATTGCTCTCTTAATAGGATTTATAAGAAATGATTTATAAGAAATGATCTCTCTTATAAATCATGTCAGTATCCATGAAAAACAGCTCAACTTAATTAATGGGAACACTCACCCTAACAGCTGAAAACATTCAGTAGAAAATTAGAAAAGTCAACAAAAAATAATCAAATGTAATAAGTTACATTACTTTGATTAAGTAATTGAAATAGTTACATTATATATTACATTTTAAATAGAGTAACTAGTAATCTGTAACCTATTACATTTCCAAAGTAACCTTCCCAACCCTGCTGGTAACAGTAACTAAAGTTTAAATTTGGAGTGAAAAGCTCTAACACCCAACACCCCTTGTTTGGAAATTCCTGGCTAACAGGAACTCTGTGCTTGAAACCAGTTCCAATGTAAACCAGTGGGTAATGTCCTACCAGAACTACATCCACATTTCACTGAACAGGGACAGACATTAATACAAGCACCGCACAATTATTCCAATATTAATCTTGATTAAGACTTTGGCTTCCCGCAATTAAATGACTATGATTGACTTTAAAATTGATGTTTAAAATGCTTGCTTGGCTCATAGAACACCCTCGCACCCCTTGCAAACATTTCCTGGATGTTGAGGCTGCTGTTCTGAGTAATATACAACAGAGAGCAGCACTAACTAAAATAATCAATGGAATTACATTTTATCTGGCTAAAGATATGTGTCCAATAAACATTATGAGCAATGAAGACTTCAGTGGACAAAAGATATGTGATCCCCTCACGGCATTATTTCTCCAAAGTGGCATTATCTGTGCTGTATGCAAAATGTCAAGGGGAAATAGAGAGGGTTGTCACAGCTGTTGAGTGCTTTTGCAGCCACCGTTGACCTAAGGTCAGGCAGAATAGAGCCATACATGAGTCTGACAATTCATTATATTGATGATTTTACAATGAAGTTATTCCCACAAGACCACACAGAAGTGTCCATTGCCCAGGGACGAAGGGAAATGATGGCCTCTTGGAGCTTGTAGAGGGAGAGATTTTTCTTCATTACAACAGACAACATATCAAATGCTGTGAAGGCAGCTTCTCTGAATAAATGGACAAGAAAAGAAATGACGGATAAAGTACAGGTAATTTCTTGAAATATTTTGTGTAATCTGTTCTGATTTGTGTGTGAATACTTTAATAACAACAGTAATTTAACAATAAAATAACTTGGATTGTTCATCAAATGTGTATAGAAGCAGATAAGGTTGTATTCCATGCTTTAATCTTACAAATGAATCTCTCATGTTCTTTTTTTAGAGAATGCAAGGAGAGATCCTTGGACTGACCATGCAGTGAGCCTCTGCAAATAGCTGGTGAGCAGTTTGGCTTATAGCTGAAGGCGTGAAAATGAGCTAGCAGAGACACAAAGGGAGCCGAAGCTTCCAGAGCATGCACTGAAGATGAAGTGCCCCACAAAGTGAGGACTGAGGCAAGCCATGATAGAAAGTGTCCTGGAGCGGCAGATGGCCATTGCTCATGTCTTGTCCACTGACCAAAAGGCTTGACACTTCATCCCCACATGGCAAGACACTGACAATCCTGGAGGCCATCAACAAAGCCCAGTGCTCTCTGACTGAGTTTACTGATGCTCTTCCCAGTGAGAAGTAGAAGTGTTCCTTTTGTAAAGCCGGTCCTCCACCTTCTCAGCTCCTCTACCAAAAGTGAATGATGATGATCTAGACCTAACATAAGAAGAGTAATAATGAAATCACTGAAACGTTTGGTTGTGTTTGCTTGAATTATTGTTATGGAACTTCATTTATTTATTCACTTCTCTAAGATGTTTGAAAGTTTTATGTCTTATGGTGTAACTCTGACCATGTAGTTTAAGAGTTGCCTTGCTGAAGTTGTTTTGTAAAGAGGGTCAATGCATAATAAGCATTAGCTTCAGCCTATACCTTTTTGATTAGCTTCATCCCTCGTTGTATTATGATGTGGTTGAGGTAAATCTTTTATGTATTTCGTTGGGCGTGGACTTTCAATGCTAATCATAAAATCTTATTGAACACGCACCATTAAGACCGAAGTCGTACCCAGATGAAAAATACAAGGACTTACTGGCAAAAGAACTGCTTGACATGGCCTCTGCTCTTTAACCACAATTCAATTCTGACTACCACAGTTGCAGCTTACTACCATGTGCTCCGTGTTCTACCTTATGGCGCCTCCTACTGCCATTACAACAAGCCCCAATATCCATGGCAGCAAAAAGGCCTGCCCAAGTGGTGGTCCCAAACTTGGCGTCATCTACTTTGATGGATTCGACCAGCATGGTGGCAAGTAGCAAGTAGTATGGTCCCAGTTCTGCCTCTTGTAGTTACACTGTGGACCCCCTGAGAACCATCACCAAAACTGGAAAGCTGTTTTGATGATGATACTTCTTCTCTTGCCAGTATGCAGTGATGTTAGTTGACCTCCCCACCCTCCCCACTTCACCATGATCCTGTCATGATTGAAGCATCCCATAGAACAGGGAAGACATTAAATAAAAAGAACATATTCAGAACATATAGTATTACAATAATTACATTTGATTATTACATTATGTATGTCTGTATCTAATTTAATATCCCTTCTGTTCTCTGCTAATATAGTTTTGTAATTATGATTTCCCATTTCATCCTTCACAATCACTTTGTTATTTTTCATGCTCAGTTTCAGAATTTAATTTCAGCATTGAAAACTTATTTGCAGACTCATTGAGTATGCATGCAATGCTCTTTTGGGCATCTTCACTTTGTGATTTCAGCTGACAACACGAGTGTATTTTATATACTGTCTGTCCCCATAGCTTTAACCTTGTGACATTTATTGTTAATACAACACTCGAAGCACTGACGATAAACAGAAAGTGCTCCATTTATTGATGGAGAACATTAACATAATGCCCTTGGATCTTTTGACCCTGTAATTTCCTTCTCCGAGTCTCCTTCCAAGTGAATCAATCTTATCGATAGTTCCCTCGATGTCCATGAAGGAACGGGGAGGTTGACATCAATACTGCTTCATTCCAAGGCGTTCAATATGTCAGCTGGACAAATAGTTTTAGAAGAGATGATCCAGCCAACACGGCTGGCCTCTGTTTGGTGGTTCTGTGTTGGGAGTCATGCAGGATGTATCATTTATCATCAGTGTGCTAATGTAGCTCTGTTAATTGTTTTTAATAAATGTGTGAGTGATGAACACCGTTTTCATTCTTTTATATCTCTCAATAGATCATCTGTGGAACTGTACCAGCATGTCCAAAAAAATGTCCACAGGTACTGGATCATAAAATAAACTGTTGAATTCAGTTTGTTGGGTGCTAATGGTGCAGTGTGTGTTACTTTTGCCTTCAGAGCAACCTTTCCAACTAAGATCTTTGTTAGGTATTGTCAACATTTTTAAAAAAGAAAAAGAGAAATCAGTGCTGATGATATTTTTAGGAGTCAATGTGTTGATATAATAGAACGTGTGATATAAATATCCACATGCAGCCTTGTATAGTGGTTTGTGCAAAATAGTACTAGCAGTTAATGTGGCTTGTGAATAGGCTGGGTATTGTTTAAAAAATTACAATACCAGTACCAATCCAAGTACCCTTAAAGTGATACTGATACCAACTGAGTACTTCATTCCATACATTTTGAACACTTGCTTTTATCCGGTGTAACAGGTGTGAACAACATTTAGGTGGCATCTTGGCTGTTGAACTGCTAAGCTCGCTAACTCAAATTTACCACAACTTAACCACCACAGACGAGCTGTAGCTGCTGTGGCAGTGGACCAATCACATGTCACATTAATTTAAAGAACGCTTACATTGATTGGCTGTGAACAAGTCCATACAAATAGTCATATTTTCTAGCTCTGGGTGCAAAAGGGATTGACTGCCGGTATTGTTTGACGGAGATGGTTCCATACTACTGGGTATCGATTAATTTCAGTTGATACATTAAAGGTATAGAGTAGCGATACCCAGCCCTACTTGTGAATGTGTATACCATTTGAATAAAACTATACTTATGCATGACTTAATAAAACTGCAGAAGGGCACACATGTATATTGCTTGTCTCCATACATAGATTCACTCGTGAATCTGCATAAAGTTCTATTCATGTGGCCACATGGTGTGTGAAGCTCTCACGAGTCGAAGCAAGAAAGTAGCAACCACCACAGCCAAGTGTAATCATCTGAGACGCCTGTCAATCAAGCAAATATCTTCAAGCACTGATATCCCTTTTTAGTGGATCAATCAGTTTCAAAATCACTACGAGGAGTGACATTAGATGAAGCAAAGTTGGCTTCTGAGACTGCAGCTCATGTTCACTTTGGTTCCAGGACAGACAGTGTGTTTTATTAGCTTGATAGGAGAAGCTACAATATCGGATTTAGATGGTTGACTGCCAACATTAATTCTGGACCTGACTCATTCTTTCTGATGGCAAAAGAAAAGATATCCGACTGAAAGTAACTTTAGCCACAGGCACTTGATGTAGATGATGCACCAATAGCTATGATTACATTTAAACACTCAGAGGACCCTACCTCATATGCTTGCCTATTATTTGTTGATTTTATTTCAGCATTGAATGCAGTGCAGCCACATATGTTAATTAAGAAGCTGAATGAACTTACTGTCCACCCCCTCAGTATATGTTCTTTTTTTAACCAATGGTAGCCAATGGGTCAGTGTTAATGGTACACTCTCTGACACTAGAAACCTTAAGCACGGGACCCCCTCCCCCCCCCCCAGGGTTTTGTCAGTACACCTGCTCTTTTTTACTTTATACAGTAATGAGTGTAGAAGTCAAACAATGATATCATTAAATTCCTCAGATGATATATGATATATTTTAGCTTTAATGGAAAAAGACAGCAATTTATCCAACTACCATTGTGAGATAGAATGCTGTGAAATAGTGTGAGGTCTACTTTGAACTGAATGTGAAAAAGACGATGATGATATTATCTTGGCGTGTTTATTGATAAATCATTAATAAAGAACAGACTGAGAGTTCATGGTGTAGATCAAAAATTGACGTTGGTTTTTCATCAGTCAGTTTTAGACAGCGTGATTAGATATGACATCACAGCTTGGTATGGTAACCTCTCTGTGCAGTTAAGGTCTAAACTGCTGCATGAAAGTAAAACTGCATATGCCCCTGCAGTACATTTATGAATAGACTACACTAAGAGTTTAACCTTAATGTTTATATATTAATACATTGAATATTTTCTGTATGAAATGTTGTCTTTTGACGGCTGCTGCATGGGTGTAGCACACAACGTCAGATACAATTACTGACAGAGACAGAACATTACTGAAAAGATGCAACCGACTATATTAGCTTAGGAAATTTAAAGATTTGTTGGTGGTTAGGAGGTAAGCCATAGTGTGTGATTCATTTTGTCCAATTCAATTTGTAAATTTGTCTATGTGTCTCATATATTACTTCATAGTGTTGTTTTTTAGAGGTTACTTTTTTATTCATTGTTTTCTTTTTCATTAGAATATATTTTAAATATGTTACACATGAATTACATCACACCAATCACAATCATACCACATATATAGTCACAGCCACTTCATTAGGTTCACTTTCACAATAGAATTCTACTTTATGTTTATTATTGAGACTGGTGGTGGCGGCATAATGGGGTCAATTATAATGACTGGTGTTCCTAATATTTTGCCCCTCTCATCTATATTAATGGAGTGGACAAAATATTAGGAACACCATTCAATACATTGCACCCCAATACACCACCATCACCCACTATGATCTCAATAATAATATATGCAGAATTTATAGCAGAGATTATACATGTGTACTTAATACAGAGGCCAGTGAGTGTACATACATGTAGTATACTTTATTAACCAAGTTCACATATCTTAGCCACACTTTATTTAGTTTATTTTAGTATCACTAAAATCTTTTGAATGTGCAATGCTCTGTCCTCTCTTTTTTTTGTCATATTATCTTTCATACTATCTTTTACTAATTACAATTCTAAAGTAACTTTTTAATAACTCTTTTTTTATGATTGCATTCTCTCTATTCTAGTACCTCACCTCACTCTGACTGCAAGTTATTTTCAGGCTGATTTCTAAAAGCACAATGAAAGAAAAACTTCTGATCTGATGTTGTTGCTTTCTGCATCTCCTTCATCTGTATGCTGTTTGAGAGAATCTGCAATAGCATCTCAGTCCCTCCTCCTCCTCCTCTTCCTCCTCGCGTTCATCGCCACCTAAGACCTCTGTCTGCAAAATGAGATTGATATGGGCAGCATGTATGAAATCCTTATGTAAAAATGCAATCGGCTCACTTTCGAATGCAAAGTTTTCCTTTTCTTTCGGCCCGGCAGACATCCGGATGAATCTCGGTGCTTCCAGATGCTGATAAAACTCCTGAGATCCATCTGGATTTGGGATTGCAGTGGGCTGAAATCACTCAATCTGTTATGAGCCGTCAGCTTGCATTGACTCTAGTGTTTAGTATTCCGAGGCGTCCTCCTGTTTGACTCTGCTTGTCGTCCAGGCTCCGTTACAGCCTCTCAGGGACGACAGCGGCACTTTGCTGTTTACTTCTGCTCGGCATTATCGCAGTCGACATAAAGCAGAGTCAGTCAAACAGCATCATTTAGCGTTACTGTTCTTATCGGACGTTGCAATTTATTTGCTTCCACTATTCTGTAATGATTTATTCCACGGCTGTCTGAGTTTGAAAGGCAATTGTGAAGCTGTTGACGTACACTGAATACAAAACATTTTACTCTTTTCATGAACTAAACTGATGAGGTGAATTCAGATAGAAGCCATTACTCCAGATTGATTCCCCTCACTAAAATTAACTTGACGACAGAGGAGGAGGTAGACAAATTGGCTTTATGAAAAACTAACCCTAACTTTTACAAATGTCATATGCTTGTGTTTTTTGTTTTTTTTTTACAGGGAAAGAAATCTTCAGTGCAGTGACTCTTGCCAAAAAAAGTGGATCCCAAGAAGAAAGTAACCTTCAGGAACACAGCATGGGAGAATCTACAGGTACACATTAAAATTTGATTTCCGTGATCATGCAGGCTCTCTGCAGCATCGCACTGAAGGATATCTCCTGTTTTGGAACAGCTGTTGCTATGAACACAGGCACATCCAATGAGGAAAAAGTTGAATTTGCAAAACCCAAATCCACTGTGGACTTCAGTGGCATCAAGTAGACAATCCAATTAAAGGCAGAATGAAATTGATAAAGCCCTTGTTTTATTGTTATATCCTAATTTGTGTAATGGGCTGTAATCAAATAGAGAAAAGTAAATGCAGAAGTTGAGGCAATTGTACATCCTATTTAGTAAAGACAAAGGCATCAGGGATAATAGTCTCTGTCCTTCTTTTTAAGTAGCTACAAGTTTAATTTCAAAATATTCCCCTTTTATAAAAGTTTCTAGTCAGCTAATGTAGAGAAATTGCCCAAACTGATACAAAACAGCAAATAAAGAATAAGGCTCCAGCTCGTGGCTTTGTATTTCCCTAAGAGGCGGACCATTAGATAGAAAGCAGCCAGTATTGACTGTTGTGCCTGAAACTGGATACAAAAGGCTTTTTAAAAGCTCACACATTTCATTTGAAGAATCCTAAAATGCAAACACATACTTTGTTTGTGCGGCATTTCATTTATCTGCTTTGTGCAAGGCAAATACAAATAAACAACTATCCTTACAGCCATGTATCTTTTAACCCAGAGGATCAGATGAGGTATTGGCAAATGAGACTAAGTCCAACAAGCAGGGAAAAGAAAGGGATGAAGAAAGAATCTTAATACCGATCTAAAGGATTGGTGTTAAGCTGATGTTGCAGCAAAGTTGGAGAAGCACAAAAAGTAAACTTAACTGATACGTGTGGCAAGAGAGAAACACATTTGTAGTAATGAATAAGGCCCAAGCAATAAGTATTAAATAGGAAGACTTAGTGCAGTCATGGGAATCATTTTGTCTTGGTATTTACTTCTATGCTTTCACAAGTGCCTCCTCTAAGCTCTGCTTGCATCCATCTCTTCCAATTAGTCTTAAGTCCTGCAGAAATATGACTTTCTGCAGCCTCCTCTCTGCTATGATGGTTGATGTTCGTGTTTGGTTTAAGCGCAGAGACTTTAATGAGTTACTTTGTCATTAAATTAGCGGGTTAAAATGCATTCATCCATGTTATTTGCCATTCGCTGCATGACTGGGGTTCTGGCAGCTCGGGTCCACGGCTCTGTCATAAAAGGTTGTATGGTAACTTGTGAGACTGAATGAAGGGTGTTTTAATCACTAGTTCAAAGATGTATACATTACTTTGCCATTACAGATCATACGGTGCCTTCTAGAAACATGGTAGTAATGGACAGTCTTGGTCAGTAGTCTAATATTTCCTATTCCTGACTGAATCCCAACACCCCAGGCTAAAAATGTATCATAGCAACATTATTTGGCTGAAACACATTAATACTGTAAGATATATGACATTCTAAGTTCAAACAACATGGCCTTTCTCCTACTGAACCCGGCTCTCTCTTTTGGACTAATTTCAACAAATTCCAAGTAAGTATTTGACCTGTAGTGTTTTTCCCTTTATTTAGTGAAAACTTTGATTTTTCAAAACAAAAAGTATTATACATACTTTGACAGATTTAGAAAGATTAGTTTCAGTGTTGTTAAAATGCAACACTAGGCTTCAATGGATGTCAAGGCCCCATCACTGAGTTATGAGTAAATGAATTAATTGTACCACCTATAGCAGTACACAGTGTATATATTATATATGTATCAGTTATAGGATTAGGGTTAAAGGTTAACCCTATAGGGTTAGGGTTCATAGACAGTATACAATATGTACATACAGTATGTGTGTGAATGTTGCATTAGATATCTAAATTTATATATTTTAAAACCTATTTAGATTTCAGAATGCCACTGACAAAGAGAGTGTACTCAGTTCAGAATGTATTGGGTGCCATTGTTCACAGGTTAGCCAGAATCTGGAGCTTTTCACTAACAATGAGAGTGAGAGTCTGAATGAGAACCAGGCGAAAAAAGACAGACATAAAGTGTGAGCAGCAACAGTGAAAACATGCCTGGTACAACACAGCACAGCACAGGAAGAATACAGAAGGCAGAGAGCTTCACTGCCTAAAGACAGAGTTCATAAACCCTGAAACAACCTTCACAGGAGCTGATTTTGCGAGCACCTACAACCATATACTACAAATCCCACTGCAGTACTTCCAGAGATTTGTGTCCTCACAGATGCTTCACAATGTGATGCTCAAGAGCAATGAGTATAGTCTCCAGAAATATGGGACAATTGCTGACATAGCTATTAAAGAAGTACAGTAGAACAAATGATAGGCTTGTGTACGTGTGGATGGGTGTAGTACAAATGTCTGGTGTCAGAGTTTACTGGGCAGCCGACGCATTATATGACCCTGTAGCTGACGTAGTGCCTCGTAACCGTTTTCAGTAGTTGCTTTCATCCATCTACTTTGTCAACAACTTCACTGCCTCAGATGAAGAGAAGAAGGACGAGCTTTGCAAGATTATGGTTGGATGCATTCAGAGAGAAATGCCTACAGAGAGCGCCACAGGAGCTTAACTCTGTGGATGAAATGATGATTCCTTTTCAGGGTCACTTCAGTGGAATCAGACATGCATACATACATGGGAAACCCCATTTCTAGGGCTTCAAGGTTTGGGCAACATCAGCAATCTCAGGCATACTTCACAAACAGGTGATTTAACATCTACCAGGGTAAACATACCGAGTCTGAGCTAGGATTATCAGGAGATATAATCATGAAGTTTGCATCAACAACAATTTCTTGACTTCTGTGCCTTGTGAAACTCCTTGAGTGGGAAATCCAGTATGTGCCCTGTGACTGTGCCAAACCTCAAGTTAACAGAAGAGAAGGAGCTAAGAAAACAAGGTAAAGGAGCTTACTTTAGGACTTCAGACTTCAGAGTTTAGCAAGGTTGCAACACCTGTCTTGTCAGATGGTATGACAACCAGTCAGTTATTCTTTCCATTTCTGTTGTTTTACATCAAGTTGACACGGTTGACCAGTAGGGGATTGATTTGCTTGATTCCTTTACAGAGAAGTACAACTTTCACATTAGGTCCACACGCTGGTATTTGTACTTTTTGGCAAACTGTCTTCCTTTGAGTGGTCAATGCTTGGCTGCAATCCAAGCGTGACTGAACAACCCTGCAGATCCCTGAAAAGGAAGTCGTGAACAGGAGGCACTTCCAGGCACAGCTGGCAACCTCTCTCATTCAGATCAATACCCTGAAAAGAGGCAGACCATCCTCAGCTGAGACAAGAGCACAAAGTCCCAGTGTGAAAAAAGACGGCAACCAATGCTCCTCCTCCTGATGTTTGCTGGGATAACATGTGGCATTTGCCATTGAAAGTTGAAAAAGAAGCTGCAGGTATAGCAAGGATGGATATACAACAACCGTGTGGGATGTTTGTTTGTGCTTCACAGATAAAGAAAACTGCTTCCTTCACTTGTACACATAAGGAAGATGACACCTACCAAATAAGAAATAAGAAGTCCTCAGACATTAGAAATCCTTATGATTATGATGTTCTTTTTTCTTTTTTCTAAATTTTATCTCATAATGTGTCAAATTTCCTTGTTCGTCTCCATCCAATTAACCTTATCCTGTTTTCTTAGTCGAGATTTAGTTGAGTAGAGGTTTGGGCACTCTAGTCTTATCTCAGTCAAAGAAATCCATCATTATTTTAATATAGTTTTAGTCAAAGAGAACTGTCGACATTTTAGTCTTTTTAAGTCAAGTCATATTGAACATTTCCGTCAATCTAGTTGAGCCAAAACCAATAATTTTTTGTCACTACAGTCAAACTTAATTCACATGAGATTTTATCTCTTCATTATCTGATAAAAACCACAGGTTGAATGATTCAGAACGCAGTTTTGCAGAAAGTGTCTGTAAATTGCCTTTAGAGAATAACTAATATATTATGTATACCTTTCATCTTACAGACAACAGCAGCAGCAGCAGCAGTCTGCCAAAAAAAAAAAAACAGTGAACTGTCAGACATCCCAAAGCATCTGGAAAGATGTCTTCAAAAAACAACAATAAGGAACAGTAATCATATGAGTCATCTGTGCTCTGGACCATTTCAAAGGAGATAAGCCGCTGTGAGCCAGAGATGTTATTCACAAAGGCATTACACCGCTACCCTGACTGGCAAAAACAGTAAATGATTCAGTTGCTTCACAGGAAGCACAGCTGAATCTTTTGAGCAGAGCATGTGTGTGGTCGCTCTGTCATCATCTAGCAAAGTCCAGACAGGTGGGAACACACAGTTTTGCCTCAAAGATGAAAAGACACTGGAGTGTAATCTGTGTAGTCTCACAGCCTGCAGCTATACCCATGAATTGGATGCTGATAGTGTGGCTTCAGTGTCAATATTAGTCTCATTTTAGAGTAATGCCCAAAATATCTTTAACACGGTTTCTCATCAACTTTCATAGTAATTATGCGTTCTTTAAGATAATGGATGTCATTATAAATTGGAGGCTAGAGCGGTATTTTGAGGCAGTGGGAGGTATTAACATCTCAGCCCAGTGTGGATGGGAGGACTGTTATTTCACTTCAGGAGGTCAGGAAATGTAATTTTTTCCCCAACATAATTTCTCTGAGAAGTTCAAGCCCGTAGGCCTGAAACCGTGCTGTCATTGCACTGATTTATTATTTTCCTTCTTTTCCATCCTTTTTTTTTTGCTTGGCACATAAAATTAGATAAAGTGGCCCCAATACACCCGATAGTGGTGCCAAGAGTAAATGTCAAACATTTTAAGCTTCAAAAGTGAATAATTCCCACACCACAAATGTGATTATCAGGTAGGGGTCTTATGAACACATTGCTGCAGCTGGAGTCAGGACATACTGTGGATTACTAAGACTCTTAGTACACTCTCAGCCAACCGGTTTCTTTCTTTGAAAAGAGAGTCCACTCTTCAGAAAACTTTAAATCTATCCACACCAACTTGGACCAATAAGGGTAACATAGCATATTTTATTTTGCTTTTAGAGCACTATAGTTTATATCCCACCCTTTATAAATCCATTGCATCAGTCCATCCAATAATGATAGACATCCTATCCATCATCAGCAGATTTGCCTGTTGAACCAGGGAAATGAGGATTTCAATCATTTTACAGTTTATTCACAGCACATCCTTTCAGTAATGAGCTCACAAAGAAGCCAAAATTATGGACACAGATATGAGTTGACACTTACTGAGATCATGAGTCCAAGTGTCCCCAGTAAAACCCAGACCACCTTCAACACACCAGCCAAACGTTCTGTAGTGTTAACAAGAAAAACAACACATTTTATTTCACATTTTATTGTTGTTCAATTTCAATCTCTGACTATTTTAACTCAGTAAAAATCACTCTTTACACTGGCAGATATGTAATGTAAGCGGAGAATACAATATATTTAGTTTTTTGCTTAAAAGTTGTCAAATGTTAAAGCTGCATAATTTGACAGAACTATGGATTAAATGACTAAATATAATCTGAGAGGGGTCGCTCTTTGTGACAAACCCACAGAGAATTATCACTAACTTCTGCTCAGCTCTACAGAGTCTTTCAATCAAGGCAATTTACACATAGAGCAGGTCTAGACTGTACTGTTTAATTTGATTTAAAGAGACCAGGCTCTAAGTGTGCGGCCATCTGCCTCGACTGGTTGAGGTTAAGAGAGAGTGAAAGTGAAAGTGAAAGGGAGAGAGAGGCACAGTGACAACCAATCAATCGACATTGAAAATAATAACTACAGTCATGGGATAAGGACATCCGCAGGGTCCAGAACACCGCCCAGGGGGTGCAGAACACCGCCCAGGGCATCCACAGGGTCCATGACACTGTCTAGGGCACTTATGAATGGAGAGAGCACAGAGGACTCCTGGGGAAGAAGTCTAGGTTAGTGAATGCATTAATAGTACATGAATGTTTTAGTTTTATGACTTGTTCAGTCTCACTACTTAGTTTTTGGTGAAAAAGCACTGACAACGACACTATATGCTACCTACTCAGCATCAAACAGTAGACGGACCAAGTTAGCAACTAGCTGATGAACATAGAGGAGCAATGAGAAGCTAAAAAGGCAGATATTTTTCTCAGGAGTTGGTGGAGACATCATAACTGAGTGAATATTAGACTTGTATTCATCAGGTGACCCGAAACACCACTCCAAATGAGTCTGTGTGTGTTATAGTTTCATTTCCCCCAAGGTGGAAAATTCATGTTACTCAAAGATATTTAGTCTGGAACATATCAGAAAATTAAAAAAAAAAATCCACCTTCTAATATATTTGTACATTTTTGAATGCAATTCCATTTCAATGTCATAAAATCCTGTAAATTAGAGAGGAGATGATGTTGAAGTCCTCAATGGCCCTCATCCCTAATGACCAATAATCTGGATGGTGTTAACCAATAAATAGAAACATTTCAAACCATTAAATATACTCAAACCAATGTCAGACCCTTGTACTCAGTATTTATGATGTAAATACTTGTCAAGTGAAAGGTTAAAGTCAAGGAGGCAGGGTAATGGTTTGATTATGCAATTCTTTGTGCATGTTGCTTCACAGAACACTCCACACCCTTTTTACTTTGCTTTATAGTGTTATTGAAACTTAAACGGCTGTCTATTCTGGTTCATTCTTTGCACATAATTCTGTTACTGTTGTCAAGTATTCCTCTCACGCTTCATGCATTTAGCACATTGTTTGCATTCTAAGATAAAGCTTTCATATTAGGAACATTTCAAGGGACTGGGCTGTGAGCAAAGTAATGTTTGTCTTGATGTGTGAAAATAATGATAATGAAAATATGAGCTTAATGTAGGCAGGTTTAATAGAGAAAATGATGGAGGGCACAATATCAATACAATATCAGTTTTTTCTGTTGTGTCTTCACTTTATTGACCGAGAACCAGAGTAATAAGTTACCACAGATATATTCAGATCAACTGTGGCTGTCCATGAGCAGATTGAGTAAAAAAACAGTGGCTAAAATCAGAGAACAGTGTCTGAACCTTACAATTGCTGGTGTGAAGTCCAAGCTCCTTCCCATTACTCTGAACTTGCGCATTTTGTTCCCTCTTTTGTGTTTCAAGAGGTCTACACAATATGTGTAATGAGTGGAAGTTGCAGGGGAGCTCCAGATTTCACATCTGTTCATTTTGCTGTGGCAGGGTATAGACTTTGCTTTGCAGTATAGGTGCCACCTGCAGTGCAAATCACCTCCACTCATATGGTGAGTTGTAATCAGTGTGAGTAGACTGGTGTTACCACAGAGCATGTCCAAGAAAGGACAGTTCTATGACTGGTGTTTAAAACAAAAGAGAAACAAATCACCACAAAGACAAACCAGATTTTTTTTAGATATAATGAACTGTAATTATATGCCTTTGTTCTGTCTGTCTAAATGTTTTCTTTCATATAGAGAATTAAAGGCAGCCACTTCGCCCAAATTGTTGGCTGCCTTGATCACAACCTGACCATATTTGCAAGGAACCTATTTCAAAGGACTTCATTCAATGCATCACAGCAATTGTACTCGCGACAGGAGCTGGAGCTCTTATATAGCACCATAATATGTTATCTTCTTGGCATAGTCATTTAAAGCATAACTCGCACAAATAGTCCTCCTGACACCCAGCAGTTTATTTTTGTCCACCCTAGTGATGATAATGCTTTTGCTCATATCTCTCATACTATACATGCCACGCTACGAAGTTCTGTTGTTACTTTGAGGGGACAACTAGGGCTTTACAATTGTTAGCATCTGAACTCACCACATTCATATCAAAATGTTTTTAATGTTAGATTTGTATTGTTTCCAGTAAGTAAAGTATCTCAGGAATATTTGAGTTTTCAGGGATTAGCTTATTTATTTTCCATTGAAAAACGTATTAATGTACTCTGTACTGGACGTCAGGACTTTGTACTTATGTTTGTTTCACATATTTTCAGTAGACAGATCTATAAATGAGGCAGAGAGGATTCTTAACTGAATCACTGAGGGATATTCAGACATATATCTATCAGAGGATGAGAGTCCACTGAGAAAAGAGAGGGTGGAAGCTCAGATGAGAAGGTCCCAAGACGTAGAGAGCCAGATGAAGTGTCGTCCTCTGTGGGCCAAAACCAACATATAGGGTTCTGAGGTGTTTAATCAGTACAGAATTGGAAGGATAAACTAGAGATGTTCTCTAAGAAATAGATCCCAACACTTACTGTTGAACCTTCATTAGAAGGATTAACGTAAGAAGTAAAGTGCAAAAGTATCAGTGAACTTTACTACTAACTTGTGCTTAATTATTGGGTGTGCTTTGTCTCCTAAGGGTTATACCTGTGTTGTAAGAAGGCAGAATTACAATAGATGGTACTGCCCTAAGCCATAGAGACTGGAGCCCATTGCAGTACTTCCAGGAGTATATTGATGAGCAACTAATTCAGGATATATCTTTCTTCACCAACCAATGCAGAGTAGAGGATTGACACTGCAGCTTCAACACACAACACCAGAACAGATGAAGATGTTTTAGAAAGCAAAATGTATTGGACTGCTAAAGCAGGAGTCCAGTGTACACAGCTGTACAAGAGAGTTTCAGGTGGGTCACAAGAGGCACTTCATATTCCTGTGTCCATGTGCTATTAGATGGAGTACCCAAACTCATTTTCCTCAAACTATGTTTGTTAAACCACTGTGTCCTTGGAAATACAAGGAACTTCAACGTTGTGTTACATTGAAAACGGTACATTGTATTTTATAGCCTATCAAAACTGCTCTTTTTTTTCTTCAAACAATTTTCATATATTTAGTTGATATCATATGGTGGAAAACGTAACATCTGTTTCTTTGTGTATTTGTGGACTGCTGATTTCATGTGCCACACACTTTTTAAAAATGAGCATTACAGTATTAAAGCAGCTAGGGAAATAAACTTGCAATTATCTAGAAAATGTTAAATATCTGTGTGGTTTCTCCTGCATATCTCATAGGTTCCGACCATCTCAGAGATAGATTTTGCAAGAACAAAAGACAGCTGCAGAGAAAAAAACAGGCAAGATTTTAATAAACAAAAAATATTTTCTCAGAAAATAAGTGTTTCAAGCTGCTCTGCCTTCATGAGCTTTATTTTCTCACAATCAGGTGAAAACCACACTTTTGTTTTGGAGAGACAGCAGGGTATGAAGATCCTTCAAGATCAAATCCATGTGAAGGATCTAATGTGTGAAAGACCCATCTGGCTACATTATTCAGTGTGCTATCATTGTGTTGGCAAAATGGTAAAACAGAGGAAATACAGTTTTTGATTAGAGCAATGCTGGTGCCTTATTTGCCTCAATATACAGCTCCATGTAGATACAAGACTTATATGTACCAAAGAACAAAAACTGTAACAGAAAAGAATGGCCCTTTTTCATAATAAAAACAAGATGAACACTCAATAAAAAGCAACAGAGCGTAAACTAAAAGATGTTGTATGTTCTTGCAGTCATATTTAATGTAGTCAAGCTGATCAGTATTGAACTTGAAACTAACTTTGGCTTGCAGACCATACTAGTTGTCCATCTGGTGATATTTAAACAAAGTTTAATCTGATGTTTAGTACTCCTTTGAAACAGTCAATACATTTACAGGAAACATAATGCTGCTTGAGTTATGTTTTCTATTAACGTATCAAAATGTTAATGATTACCATATCAGGGAAGCCATTGTGTCAAATCAGAGTGAAATACTACCCCCCTCCCACAAATATCCAATGTTGCAGGACAATATCTGCGTGTAGTTGCAGAAATATTAAACTTTTTGTGGCTATGTTTATACAGGCAGTGATTGTTGTGGTCACAGAAAGATCATAGTGTTGGTTTTATACAGAAAAAAGTACATATATATATATAAGATATTTACATATAGCCAAAACCACAAAACCAAAGCTGGAGCTTTTGTTGCCTAAGCACACAAGTTAGGATGCAAACTTTGGTCTCCCATGTGAGTATCCATTGTTTTGTATGCCTGCCATCCACCCAACCACCTATCTACAACTCTGGTGCAGGAAATAAATATGGTTCATTAGAAGAAGAGTTGCCTTTGAACATTCGTCTACATTTGTTTAAGCAATTTAACTGGAAAAGCAGGTCAGTCATATATAAATATAATTTGTTAGAGACAGAGGTGCTTCTGCTTTTGTTGTTCCCTTACAAATGACCACTTGTCTGATTGAGTGGTTTTCCATGAGTTTTCCTAATTAAAAAAAAAACTTTTTCCCCATTGCGATGTGTTGCTCTGACAATATATACTACATTTGCTAACAAGAAGCAAATATAGCATGCAGTGATGATTGATAGGGATGTATAACCTGAGCTGAATCAGATTCTGTGAAGGTTGGTGTTATAACCACTTCCACACTACTGAGTTGTTCCATTTCTGGAAACTAGCTGCCTGACAGCAGTAATGTTGTGTTCAGCCATTGTGTTGCTGGTGTATGTAGTCAACACATAAATACAACATGTCACAAATATGGTGAGTGTCATGATGTAACCATTTTTCAGTATATTAAGATGCATACTGGTGTTATCATGTACAATATATATTAGCACAACCCAACTCAGCAGCCCAAGTGTATGTCTTCAGAGGTGCCTACCCCTCCCCTCCCTTTGAGCAATCTGTTCTAACTGGTCAGTTCTCAGAAACTGCCACTCTGGAGACTTTCCTGGCTCCAGAGGCAACCTAAGCACACTATGAAACTAACTATAGTTGTAGGATTCTTTATCAACTCACTGAAAGTTATCCAAAGAGCGCCAGCAACAGTTGGAACCAAAAAAGAAAACATGCACGCCAGCATGCTGACATTAGGTCTGCTAAGGTGACATTGTATCATCATTGCTTTAACAGCCTGTTGGTAGGAAGGACCGCAGATTAATGTGGGCTGTTAAGGTTACTGCTGTTATTCGCTTTAGAAAATGACTGCAAATATTAGCTCCTTATTTCAAGTTAGACAGTGATCAGTAATGTAGGGAACAAATGGTCACACGTAGAACAGAGTAGCTGCAATAACAAGTGAGCAAGAATGATGGTGAGTATGCCTTTCTTTCCAAACAAAACTAAATCATTTGTCACATTAAGCCCTGTATACATTGTTTGCTATCATGCATTCTCAGTATATATGCCTGAGGAAGAACCTAATGGATACAAACATAATTAGATACAACCAGAATGGATTTTCACACCTTTTGTTTTTCTTTTACTTTTATGTTCAACCTGTAGAAAAAAACAAGAAATCAGCTCATTAGTCTTGAATTGGCAATGTCCTGAGCTGTGCTAATGTGGCTTTTGTGTCTGAGCAGTAGTTCTAATTTATGACCCATGGTCTATTATTCATGTTCTTACATCTTACACATTTAACGTGGCTCTGTTTGAAATAACATACTAACATAATGCCTACTACATATTCAGTCAGTGTGTACTGCTTACAGCCTACTAAATTTATAATTAAGTATGCCACTACCAGCAAACTGTTGAGTTGAAGTTTACATTGAAGTATACTCTTACATGCAGTCATTTGATTGCATCGACATGCATGACTATCGATTGCATGAACAATCCAAGCTACTGCTGAATTAAACATTTACCAAATATATACATATATTGTTTCATATAAGAGATATAAATAATAGATATAGACATGTTATTTTCTTATTTCAAGTAAATGCATTTAAAAACTTAAGAATGTGCATCCTAAAATTAAATGGTTTGATCATAATAAGCTCTTTAGACCATTCTTATTTTCTGTGCCTTCAACTGGCTTTGGAAGTATCATCTTAACTAGAGTCATTGTGTATTGGGCTCTGAACACTTCCAAAATGCAGGTGACCTACGCTCAACTATGTACCTGAACGGCCTTGCTGTTTAACTGTTAGATGTTCTTCTGTCTAGACACAGGGTCAGAGTGTCCATTCTTGTTTAAAAGCTTTGTTTTTGCTGTCTACTTTTCTCTGACTCGTGTCATACCTCGTCCCTGGTCTCTACCTGACATTCATGAGTCAGTCAGCAGAACCCTGAAACTCCATTCTACCCCTAAACAGAGTGGAGTGGCTCATTGATTGCTAGTGTATTCAAAGTTTCTTAATATTATCCAAGATATCCAAGCTGTTTGTATCACTGTATGTGCACTTACATGTATTTGTATAGTGGCCATAAAAAGTGGAGTCTCCACTGGTTGGAGGGAGTTTGTACATTCAGCCAAGATATACTCAAGTAACCCCCTGTAAAGAAACAACACTTTAATTTGTGTACAGGTTACAGTGTTTCCCACAGGACAGGCATCTATTTGTGGTGGTGCTGGTGTGGTCCAGGGAGGGGACCACACCACCAACCCTTAAACATATACATTGTTAGAAAGCTTAGATTGCCCTGATTCATTCAAGACCACTCACGACTTATATGGATGCTCACTGGATGCTAATATTATTAGCGATTGTCTCGGCTAGCCACTCAGCTAAAGTAAGAACAGCTATAATGCTACATACCTTCAAAGTCTTCCCTTTATCCACAACGATCATCTTATGACTCAGGACTTTTTAAACAGCTTCCAAGTATCCATTCTTGTGAAATATGACATCCGTTTCCATGAATCGAAATACTTTCCTCACAAGAAAAAAACAAAACAAAAAACAAACACTAAGTGACGGAGGCCTCTGGGAGCTCGAGGCCCCTGGGATCCGGGCTTGCAGATAGCCTCCGGTCTTCTTCTTCTTCTGGTCGGCCAGGTGCATTAAGTGCATCTTCTTTGGTTTTATTGCTGGAGTTCCTGCATAGTACCGCCACCTACTGCACCGGAATTGTAACGACAAGCTACATTCACAGACAGAGTCCCATTATAATGCTTTTATGAGCGAGGTCGAGCGAGCCAAAGGCCGAAAAATCTATTTGTGCCGAAAAATCTATTCATGGCGGGCGTAATTCTTTCGTGGCAGGCCGTCACGAATAAATGAATGTGTGGGAAACACAGAGTTATAGAAAACAAGATGTAAGATGCTAGCAAGAGCTAGGTTAGCTGTTTCCCCTTGTCTCTACTCTTTATGCTAAGCTAACTTATTAGCTAATTTACCATATAAACAAGTGACTGATATCAATATTATCATGTAACTCAGCAAGAAAGCAAAGAAGTATATTTCTAAAATAATAATAATATATTGCCTTCATTAAAAAAAAAATTGTTTGATCAAATTCCACCATCTGCTAACGCTGCAGTGGTACCAGATGCCAGTTGATAGCTTAAGCAGTTCATCTCATCTTTGGAAGGAAATTTCAAAGAAACCATAGATTTCTGTTGAAATAATGATAATAATACAAATGTTGATTACAATTTAAGTCCTTCACAAGTAATGAGGTGTGGTTTGCACTTTTGATTCTTACACGCTGGAAACTTTGAACTTCTCTGCATTGCAATTATCTACATATGTCTTTACACATGCTGAAGTGAGAAATCTGCATTGTACATTGTGTCAAGTCATCTCAGGGTAATATCTCTTTGGCATCTGACATTTTCTTTATCCATAGCTGAGACAGTGATAGCAGTCTATCAGGCTATCGTTATAAAGTGGTCTAATCTTGTTGTAGTTAAGATTAGGCCAATACACAGCACACATGCTTTCATGGCAGTCAATCGTTATACACTCCTTACACCCAAAGTGGTTTCATATTACAAAGGAAATCCACGAAGCAAGACGTCTGTCTTTACAGTGGAATCCCTGAAATCATTTTTGTTTTTTACTACCAAAAGCTAATGTCTTGACCTTATTTAGTAACACCAATTATTTGACCATCAAGCATTACTTTCAGCCCCAAAACACCCCTGTCCATCAGTCACTTTATGCTCTATTACCAAGAAACAGCTCAACAAGACTGAGACGCAATGCCTCAGCTATCTGAAAAGCACTTAGCTCAGTCCTACCATTCAATAATCACCCTTCTATTGTGGTTTCATTCTCACAAAACATGGAATGTCACAGGAAAAACCTGTCTTTCTTATTATTAACATGTACATGAGTATTTCTTGCTTCATAGATCAATGATGGGTTAAGTAGCACTGGAGACATCCACAAACATTTAGAGTGGCTCAGTTCAAACAAGATCCCCACTCCACATCTTATGATATCTGCTAACCCACACATAGATGTGCACTTAATGAAAAACTTCATCTGAAGTATCACCTGGTGTTCTTTTTTCTGTGAAAACAGCTGTTTAATTGGTCTTTTTAATAGTTCTAAAATGGCAAGGAGCCTCCAGAAATTAAATTGGTTTAGGTTGGCATGTATGGATGTGACTCCTCTGAGAGAATCAGATTAATTGACTTATTATATCGAAAGTAGGTATTCGCTGTATGTGTATCAAATTTAGTAAATGAATACATGAACCAGCAAAAATACTAGTAATAATTTGTCTTGTCCAAAAAGGTAAATCTACCAAGGTGGAGAAAAAAATAATCATAAAACTGCAAACCTAAGTAAGGGTTTTTGGGGGGGGTTTTTTAGCAACTGATATCCATGGTGCTCAGAGGATAATTCCAAATTTTCCTGATGTTTTATCAGGCCATTAGGAGGTCAAATGGTCATATATTCAATGATATTTCTCAACAAGTCTGATGAGGATTGATACAAAATTTTGCATGGACATTCACAGTCCCTAAACGCTGTGTCCTAATAACTTTGGTGATCCCCTGACTTTTCTTGGAGTACCACCATCAGTCTTGGTGGTTAGCACTGTTGCCTCACAGCAAGAAGGCATAGGGTTAAATACCCGGCTGGGACCTTTCTGTGTAGAGTTTGCATGTTCTCCATGTGCTGGCATGGGTTTTCTCCAGGTACTCCGATTCCCTCCAATTTTCAAAAACATGAATGTTAAGTTAATTCTCCTGTTAATTCTCCATGGTAATTATGACTCTTACTATATGTTAAGACAGACTGTGAAGCAAATGTTATATGCAGCGTGATTATATACAAGGTTGATGGAAAGACATAGGTGTGAATTTACCAGAGGTGAAATAACAGAATCTCTATTGAGTTCTGAGTTCAGTCAGAAGCTGTACTGAACATAAATACACAGGCAAACTACAACAGAGTCAGTGCGTCTGTTGCTAGTTAGCTTACCACTAATGTACAGTTGGTATTTGGGTGGTTAAGGGTGAATAAACACAGGAGTCCAGCGGTCAAATATACATGAATGAGGTGAGGCAAAAATTCGGTCTTTAATCTTGTTCATTAAAAATTAATAATTTACATATTGTTCCATGTGTTGGATCCTTAAGTTTGACAAGGGATCAATACACCATAATCACATTGCTTTCTATACTATCAAAACATCTGTTTGATTTCCTCATTGCACTTCTTAGTGTAGGAAAACATTGAGGATTATCTGTGTGAGGATGAAGTCCTCCCTCTTCCACAGCTGAGACAGCTGGAGGGGACAGCATCTACAATTGCTTTGTTTGTCCAAGATAACTGAGCCCCAAGTAGCACCCGGTGTGATGTTAATATCAGCAAGCTCATTAGGCAGGTATATTTATACAGCACACACAATGGTTATACAAAGTTTAAAGCCCTTTGAAGTTTATAACAACCCTCCACTGCATGGGTATTAGTATGGCTGTATATATAAAAAAGTACAACATTTGTTTTGGTGCGTGTCTTGTGTGGCAGGGAGAGAGGCTAATCTGCCTTAAGAATGAAAATAAATTAATTCTTCAGCGAGAGCTCCCCTTATATTTGCTGTAATTTTCACCACTGTGTGGCTGTAACTGCGGCTATTACC
Organism: Scomber japonicus; assembly: GCF_027409825.1. NCBI lineage: Eukaryota > Metazoa > Chordata > Actinopteri > Scombriformes > Scombridae > Scomber > Scomber japonicus. The sequence continues at coordinate 26,129,868 of NC_070592.1, read as the reverse complement.
AATGCTGCCATTCTGCCTAAATGATACAACTGCGTTAATTGTGTTGTCCTACACCGCCACACAGCCACAGAGTTTATGCTGCTTCCTAATTACAGCCATCAAGGGGTATTTAACCAACTGCCAAGAGTTTGGGATTTTAAGAAACAGACCTCATTACATTGATAGTGGCTTGCATCATGGTTGGTGGAATTCGGAAGGAAAATAAACTTAAGGAATCTATGTTGGAAACATTGTGAAATTACCCTATACATGGTGAGATTTAAAATATGGAATGGCTCACAGTGTACTGTGGAGTTTGCAGAGTCTTCCATCCTCATCTGTAATACATAATCTTGCCAATCAATCCCCCCTCATACATGACCACATCTTGGACAATGGACTTGATTTTGTGTGCCTGACTGAAACCTAGTATAAACCAGGGAACGACTCTGCTTCATGAATGGCCGCTGCTCTAGTTGTGGTGGTGTAGCAATCACATGCTAGGCTGAACTGAAACTGTCTCCATGGCCCATGATTAATCTTTCTTCTATTGAATGCCTTTCTCTAAAATGTAAAGCTGCAAACTCCAAGATGATGCTTATTCATAACTGGAAAAGCATTGATCCATCAAGACAATGGACCTACAGCACATCATCGGCCTAGCTTATGCATCAGTGTGTGGTGTAGTGGCATTCCACATTACATGTCTTTGATCATCATGTCCCTGTCAAGAGCTTTTATGGTTAATTTTTAACATAAAAGAACATAAAAACAGTTGCATGTGCAGAAAAGATGCCTCAGACACTCTGGGCTTGCTGTCCATAAACTGGCCTCCTGTGAACTCAAAGGGCTTACTTAAAGTCCCTTAAAGGTGCTCAGTAGTAGTTCTAATCCTACCTAATAAATAACAATCCTGGCAACCCTAAGCATCTTTTTTTCTAGCATACATTATCTCTTGAATTAAGGCTAAAGAAGACAGATGTAACAGCCTCACTGACCTTTTGGAGCCAAGGTTAACAACACCTGCTCTCTGATGTCCAACTCTCCCTCCTCCTGTCATCGACTTTGTGTTTGGGAGCTCGCCATCTCAATTCCATTTTACTGGTGTCAGGCAGAGCCAAAATGAGGAAATCTTCATAAAGATGAAACTCTATGCTTGTGCCCAGGAACTCTTTTCCAATCCTGCATCCCCATTATCAGTACCCTGATCACCCAAATTGTCAACCTCTACCTTCAAACTGGTATTGTTCTATCTCCCCCTTCTCAAGAAGCCCAGCTTGGACCCAGAGGTTCTTGCCAGTTGAAAGTTTTCATTCACCACACAGTTCTGAAGCAGCTCTGCTCAGGGTGCTGATGGCAGCTGATGGAGGGTCCCCTGGTCTGCTGATTTTCCTCGATCTAAGCAATGCATTTGACGATGTGGATCACATTATCCTCCACCGTCCTCCACACCCCCATTGGACTGTGATATAGTCAAATAGTATACCATTAGTTATACCATTCTGGTGATGTCTCACTGGAAGGATGCAGGTCTAGATCAGTCTCTGTCATCTGTGGTGGTCTGCAAGGGTCAGTTTTCATCCCATCCTCTTTACCCTGTACATGTTCCTCCTCTGTCATCAGCAGACATGGGCTATCTTCAATTGCTATGCTGATGATACCAAGCTATACATCAAAACTGCTCTCCTTATTGGCATTCCACACCAGATTCTGTCATCCCCCGTACCTCATCTCACATTTGACAGCTGGGATATCCCCCTTACATCTCCAGTCACTAATCTGGGTGTTAGGTGTGATCCGCAGCTGTTTTTTCATGATCATATACGACAAGGGAAAGACAGACCATAGTTTCTTGTTTAGTCTAAAAATGTTGTTTCAGTAATGCTTTTTCATCTCAACTCCTTCCTGTTTCCTTTATATTGTTAGTTCCAAGTTATTAACACTGTTGCACTTTGAGTTTTACAAGTGAGGCCTATATTTTTATTTCTATTTATTATTACTTCCATGTGTTTTAATTGATTGTGTAATTGCTATCAAGCACTCACACCCAACCTTTCTTTCACCCTTCAAGTCTGGTTTAGACTTGCTGATGCTAATTGTGGAAAATTACCCTGAATCGATTTGTTAGTACCAACAATCCAAACTGAACTACTGCTGAGCCATGCCAATAGCTCAGTGTCACAAAACTTTTTTGCAGTGTCACAAAACAATCAATTAGTTATTTTCTGTTCTTTGGTAAATGGAAATAAGGAGGAGGAGGGGAGGGAGGATCTTTGAAAACTCTTCTCACGGGCTTATTTTAGATACTCCTTATACCTGCATTTTTTTAGTTCCAGCCTGTTACCCTGAAGACTCCTTTATTCCACAAGGTTACAATTATTAAAATTAATTTGATGGGTCAAAGTTGCATCTGTTTTGCCTCTGTTCTTTGCGTCCTACTTTCACATAAGAACATGTCTGTTTAAATACCACCTGGAGTGAATTTCAGATAAGACACTGTTTTGCCAAAGTTATGATAGATGTGCTATCATAACTTTGATGTGATAGATGTTGGATGTGCTAACACACATTTTCATATCTCATCTGCTACTTATTGGTCAAAGCTGAAGCTATTACTTTAATTGATTGATGTCACACTTCAGAGGAGCAATCTATCACTTGCAGGAGTTTTCAAAGTATTAGTAATTACAAATGTTGAGGTCAGAAAGCTTATTTGATAGCTCGGCTGGCTTACAAATTTGAAATATAAAAGAGACTTTTGTGTCAAGCAGAGCTTAAGTGCAACTCTCACGACAATATATTAAAAAATCAACAGAAGATTGAGAATCCTGTTAAAAACTAAATTTTAATGTTTTCAAAGCAGGACTCCTTAAGCGTCCAATTACATTGACAAAAGGCTTCAGGTCTCCCACAGTATTTCAGTGCTGTATGTTTCCTGACATGGGTAATTAAGTCTGTCAGGTAGCATTGATTCCCACGTTATTTTTACTAAGTGCAGGTTCAACATCTTACCTTTTAGAACAGACTCATTTATAAATCATGTACCCCTTACGTTATTTGTTTTCCCAGGGAGTAAAAATCTGTTTGTATCTGTGATATGAATCTATAACTTACTTGTATATAAAAACAGAGTTGAGAGATTATTTTTATTACCTCAACCTTGTTTCTACATTTCCCAGACATAATATATTCATATATATTGCCTTTCAGGACTCAAAAGGACACAATGACAGCAAATTAACATTGGACTTCTCCATGTTCATCCTGGTAGAGGAACCCCTCCTTACACCTGGTAAGTGTACATTCAATACCAAATGTATAGTGGCACAATACTGTGTGCATTTGTTTGTAACTTACAATGCCGATGTTTGTAAAATTTTCATTGTCTACATGTCTATTAATGTTACCGAGAGGATGAAGCCTTTTGACTTTGGTGATCCCTTGACCTTTCCTCTAGCACCACCATGAGGTCCATTCAGGTTTTTGAGTGAAGTTTCTCCACAATTATTGGATGGATAGGCATGATATTTCGTACAGTCATTCGATGAACTGCAATGGCTTTGTTCATACATTCACTTTTTATCTCCTTAATCAAGTCACAATTTTGACCTGCTACTTTGGTTCATGTCCAAATACCACCAAAACTAATGACATTGTCATCAGCCTTTTGTTTAATTGGCACATTTTAGCCTTCTAACATTCTAAACTAAGATGACGATTGTGTTATGGTGCCCCCCCCCCCTATAAAATAGCTCAATTACAACTTGTCTTCTCTGTATAATAAGGAATTCCAAAATAGCCATGATCAGAAAGTACAACTTCACTGACATTTTGATGAAAGACTGGGTTGCTTCACATCACAGTGGTCATTATTTCAAAAAGCCAACACATTTCCTTCCATATCTTCAAAGTGCTCTCAAGATCACCTCCGCACTAATTCAGCTTCATGGAGGAATGAAGGAAATACAGGGCTTACCCTATAGAAAAGATATTTCCACTGTGTTCACGAAGCACTTTCACATTTCTTGACTGCTTGACTGTGGCTCCTAATGAATACTTTGTCATACTGGTGTCCCAAAGACCGACAATAGTACCTTGAAAACTCTACATATGTTACATTATTATCTGAGCTGCATGTCTTCTGAGTTGCCTAGGAATAGTGCAACAGTGTCAGATCTACAACACTGTTAAGTTAATGTTTATTTCTGAAGAAAAGTGAAAGTTTAACCCAACACCCTTTTTAATGAGTTGGATAATAACATAGGAAAATCATCATATTACTTCTTCTGGCACCTGTATTACCTGTAGCAACAGTAGTTGCTGTTAAAGAAATCACAAGTATGCTTCATAGAGATACAAGATTCAATTTTGCCACTATAGTGGGGAAAAAATGTTGGATATTATTTTTAAGTTGCACTAAATAACTTTTGAATCCACTTAACCACTCTACAATTATTCCATGGTCCTCCAATACATGGCTCAGAGTATGAAATGGTGTTGCTCGAAAACCTCCAGAAACAGCATCTTTCTACATTTTACTTATCAGCAGGACTTTTGACTTACATAGATAGATAGATAACATTGATTTAATCGGTGGAAGCAAAGCTCTTGTTTGGAGCTGTGCCCTGTAAATACAACACAACACAAGACAAATAACTTATGAAACAGAAAAAGCACTAAGACTGCTAAAGGAAAGAATCTCACAGGGAAAAGACAGACATACTATGAAAAACAGGAGCATTCCTTATATAAAACATTGCTCAGTAGAAGCATAAACTGCTCTAGGGTTAAACATTTATCTTCTACATGTGAGGAGCACAACAGATGAATGTAGTTTATCCTGTCATACATGAGATATCAAAGGTAATGCATTTTGATAAAAGTTTGGTAAATATGCCATATTTTCAAGTCTTAAAAATGGTAGCTAATTACAATGGGTTATAAATTAAATTCCCTTCCAGAGGTAAGTGATGGCTGCCCCACCTTCTCATAGAGAATACAATGATGGGTTCTAAAACTGTCACCTGTAATAAATCTACAAGAGCTGTGATACACAGTATCAAATGGCTTGAGGGTATGGGCAACAGCATGCAAATAAAAATTACAACTAAATAATATATGCATAGTCGAGCACTGATAATAATGTTGCCTGTACAATCTGCAACCTACTGCTAAAAGCACCGCTTATTTCTTGAAGTTTAAATGTAAGCTTCTTCTATATTTTTCTTCTTACTAGATACCAAGGTCCTTAAAACAAGTTTGTTGTTGTTGTTGTTTTAAATTTGAGACAGAGTTATTGAATTGATCACTTGAGATATGGTTAAGAATATGTCATTAGTTTAATCTGGATTTAGTAAAAGTTTAAGTTTAAGCAGTGCCCTGAATAAAAAAATCAAGAACATCGCAAAGCTCATTGAATGTGTCCCGGGTCATCTGAAAATTTTGTATCCACAGTTCGTCTGTGAATTCCTCATTCACAATCTTCTCCCAGAAATCCCTTATTCGTAGCCGCTGTCACACATAACGGCTTTGCCTTTGAATAATTATGCGTTGCCTTCGCCTTCTGTTTATAATAAGTGCAGCAATAGCTGTAGCGGCAGCTGTGATCACTGACCCAAAACCATGGAAACGCAAAACACTTTCGGCCATCTTCCTCAAAGTGAGGTCTTGCGGGATGAGACTTTATGAGAATTACAGCTAGTTCGCAAAACACTGTAAGAGGATAAGAGGATTGTATTGAAAAGGTCTGCTCCAATTGACTTTTCTGGGTCAGTTGAGGTCAAGGCATCAAATACTTTCCAAACAGAAACCTTTTTAAGGAAAATCCGTATTCAAAAGGGTTTTTGCTATTACAATTGCATCTATCTGTGACTGAGGCAATTGTAGAGAAGAAACAAAATAAAAATATCACAAATTTGTTTTTCTTTCTGAGACAAGGACTCACCCCATTCTACAAATTGATTGAATTTGGCATCCATTCCTTGTCAGCAACAGCCTGTCACAAGGAAAGAAAACATTTTTAATCAATGATATTATTGTCAAGCAAATTCTTGATTCAACGTTTTCAACTGAAACTTGGTGAGATCAAGATAACGGTGCAGTTTCTCTTATCGATCAAACCTCTCAAATGAAACATCAGTGACATCAGGACAAGTCTGTTTTCTGTCCCCAGAGTCATGGTGTGCTTCTTCCCACTTTTTCTTGGTGGTTTTTATGTTTCATGTAAAGCCCCTTGAATTGCCTTGTTGCTGAAATGTGCTACATAAATAAACTTGCCTTACTAATACAATCAAATGGGGTATCAACAAGATAACATGACTTAGCACTTCTCATTGCTCTGACACATTTGTTTCTCAACTATCTAAATATTTGCCAGTTGTAGAGGACTTTAACCCCTGTACATTTTGACTGACTTATAGCTACAACACTAATACCTTGCAGGCCTATTTGTGTATTCAGGAGACTTTCCCCTCATTCTCACTGACACCTGTACTGCCTTTTATTAATCGAAGGGGGCAACATAAACTTAAGTTCTTAGAGACCAGCAAACACAACTCTGAAATAACTGCTTTATCAAATCAGTCCATAAGACTCGAGTTACTATGTGTGTTATGATCATAGACTGTATATAAGAAATGGACGTAACATCCGTGACGTAACCCATTGATTTGTGGACTGCTGCTCGGAAGCCAATAGTATCGAATCTAGGCAGCGCCATCTTGAAAATTTCAGGTGCATGCTGGGGAAAAAAGAACACGGATTCTACTTATATGGGCATGAGGCGGAGGCATGGACGGAAGTATGAGTGGGGCCAACGGCGGAGCGGGGAGGCTGCGATTGGTTGCGAGGGCTGGATCTCAAGGACACTGGTCAATCAACCTGTCAATCAGGACGTTGCCACGCCCTAATGCATACCCTGCTTTATCGTCAAATATAAAATCAGAGAGGCCAAAATGTCACAAATGAACATCATACTGCATTGGAGAAGGCTTTAAACTAGCGATTGAGACCATAAACACATTTTGAAAACGTTTACTGAGGTTAGAAATCAAGTGAGAAATTGGTGAATTCTCCATTGACTTTTATAGAGACGGTCGCCCCCTGATGGCCTTTTGATAGAATGCAGCTCTAAGTTATTTCCGCACAACTCCCCGCCTGGTTATGATCACACAGTGTTTGCTGTAGTCCCATCTAAAGGGATTTCCTCTTAATAAGTTTGAAGAACATTCCGTATCTGCAGAATGTTTTCTGTCAGTGTGTTTTCCTTACAATTTCTGCTCGTGGCAACCAAAACATTATTCAACTGTTTATGTTCCAGCAAATTAAGCAGCTGTAATCAATATTTTCATAGAAATATACAAGTAATGTGTTGGGAGTTGATTGTAGTGACTAACCAAATGATTATTATCATCCAACTTGGCAGTTTCTCTCAGCGCAGCAGGCAGCTGTTTTCGATGCTCTGATAAACCCCCCTGTATACTGCATCAAACAACAGACATGGTGAACATAGTGGAGCATTTCCCAACTAAAGAACCAGTTTGTTTTCTCCTGAGCTGATGGACACAAAAACAGAGATTAAAGAAGAGTGTATATTAGATTTATCTCCATCAGTTGACTAGAAACACAACTCCTAATGAATGCTAATGACATGTGAAGAGTGCAATTGTAATAGTGGTTTTCAATGTCAAATCATGCGCAATGCAAACCATCATAGCCAACCTACACATTCCTACTAAGAATAACTTGAAGATACATCCTAGGATGCGCTGGGGCACATCATCAGTGATGTTCCTGAGATCATCGGGTGTTTCGGGTCTCGCACCAGCAGACAACTTCACTTCACCAGGGTTGATTAGACCTCAACTTGTGTCCCTGCAGCATTGGCCCACATTTCAGACCTAATGATCCAAAGCCACATTAATAGACTTGATGGCTATCCTCATGCTAACTCCTGTGACGCCCAAAAGGGTGTGGAGTTTGCACAATGATCTACCGGAAAGGCCTTTACAACTTACCTCAACACTGACACTGCTCCACCAGCATAAAACTTTATTTGGTAAAGCAAATTAGAATACGTTCATATATTGTTGGAGAATGTTGAAATTAATACATTTTCCCTCCCATCAAAATCTCAAATGGCCATTTATCAAATACTATGTCATTTTGCATCCATGTAAATATGAAATTTACATTTTGATGTCCTTTACCTAATTACCACATAACTCAAGATACTGTTAAAGTTGTGGTATTGTCCTATATCTCAATTAAAAAACAGATTAAAAACAGAAAACAAAAACTATGTTCTTTCCAGTTATAAATAATCAATTTCACCCATGAATATTAAAAAAATACTTGTTTATGTTCCCAGCCATGACATGAGGCTACCAGTTACATATTGGTATCATAGTTTAACTGTGCACAAATAAAATAACAGAAAAACTGTGTTATTATTCACCTAATGCATAATTTAAGGATAAAAGCAAGGCTGGTTATTACCAGGAAAAACAAAGATGTCTGTGACTTTGTGTATGATGTAATGAGATGATTTCAGCTCCGGTATTTATTGTACTGGCTTTTTCCATCATCGTCACCAGAGATGTATTAAAATTGCTGGTGTACAACAGAATCTCATTATCACATTCAAGCAAGCTCCAAACAAATTAGAATGTGATTCCTTTTCATCTCGATACAAACTCATTTTCATACGATAAACAAGAGAAATTGCAATCTTGGGGAAATAAATTGACTTTTTTACACTCCTGTTCAGAGGGGGTAAAATGTGGGTGATGAGCCACAAAGTGATTCACAGACGAGATAAATCTTTTTTCATAATCAATTGTAGAGGAAAGCCAGCTGTTATTGGGGTGGGGGTGGGGGGGGTGATAAAACCTCCGTTGATCAACAGAAATATCCTTAAGAGAGCGACTTTAATCATATACCCCCTCAACTTTGACTAAGTTCCCTGTATTTGCCATTCTGAGCACTGAATGCATTGAGCAGGGTGTCCATATATCCTTGGTTTCTGCCTAATTTGGCTATTCATGGTAATGATATTCCCAGAAGTCACTGATTATTTCTACTTTATACAAATAAAGAAAGTTCTATATTACAAAGAAATCTATGTTCTCCTTATAAATATGAATGAGTCATTGTGATCAATCAATCAATTTGGGTGTCAGTGCATCATGTAGGCAGTCTTTCATCAGCAGGTGTCGGATGTAAGTGATCAGTCATACATTTATGTACAAAACATTTCCTGCTGCCTTCATGACACAAGTTATTTCAAATGAGTTTTCCATCCATTATTAATCATTATCATTTTTAGCACTGAAGCAGAAAAGGAAAACATTCAGAACATATCAGTTGTCAACAGCATGCCACAGTCTTTCTCTACAGTAAAGTGTTAAACCTTTGTTCCCAACACCCGTCCCTTGATGGGCATTGATAGTTCATGCAATCATCAAAAACTCATCAAAAAAAAAATCAAGAACTCAAAACATTCATACTGTGAACTCAAGTACCCAAATGATGACTAGTTGGTGTTGTGATTACAGTTCTGGTCATGTGTTCACCAGGAGTTGACTGTTGTTAAAATCCTGAATCTGATTTGAATTGGCAGGTGGGGAATCCCAGTGTTAGTCACCTTTTATTCAGAATACAGCTGGTGCAAAGTAAGTATTAAAATGTATAATTCTACAGTTTCTATCCAATGTACTTTGGGTTTTAGTGGCAGTATAGGAAAATCTATAGCTTGGCTGGCTTCATAGCTTTGTTTGCTAGCAGCTGAGGAGACATGATACATGTTGGTGTTATGGCGCTCTTGAAATATAACTGCCATAATATTTTCTTGATCTAGCAGGTTTAGGTCACCTGAAGACATGGAGCCACAAACTAAACAGTGTCAGGAACATTTTGTTGCACCTTGAGTGTAGTGTGTGATTCATTAGAGATTGTCACAACTTTGGTTACTGTATGTACCATAATCCCAGAGTATTGGCATATTTCTTTTATGTTAGACCTTGGCACAAGTAGATTATAGCAGACCCCTGGCTATGGTTGTCACATCCTGGAAATTAACTAAGGTGGGGAAACACAGGAAATAAAACTAACTACATACACAAGGAGAAAATATCTTTCAAAATAAGAGACGACAGGATGTGACAATGGGTCCCTTTGAGAACCACTGAAACAACAGTGGTCCAAGAACGGATCTTTGTGGTATGTCCATTTGACCTGTGGACTCCTGTTTCATAAACAAGAATGAAATGATCCCTTTTTACTTGAAGAGAAAATACAAATAAAATGAGTTAATTTGGACAGAGCAATGCCATGACTGACAGTACCAAATGCTTATTTGAGGTCTAGAAAGACTACATCAACTACACTCTCCCATTCTAGAAAGTTTTTGATATTTTAAAGCAGATACCAATCAGCTAGTTCCATTGAATGCTTGGCACTGAAACCAAATTGGTTTGAGAGGAATAGATTATTATCCTTTAACTGCATTAATTGTTGTGCTACTACCTTTCCTTTAGACAGATTGGTAATGATTTTGTATTCTGTATTCTGATTGGTTATTTTGATATAAAAAGAGCTGTCTGAGTCTGTTGTTGTTCTCTAGGTGAATTGACTGAACATTTCTAACAAATTAATCTACTGGGTCAATAAAAAACATTAAAACAATTTGCAGTGGAACAGTGTAAAGTCTGTTGTTGTGGTGTTCTCCGTCTTAACCTCCTTAACAGAGCTTTGTTTCTAAGGTGTAGGGTTGACCATACTATATATTTTTCCAGGCATTAGAACCATTCCCCCAGGCGTTTTCAATCAGCCTGCCAAAGAGTTTTTGAAGCACACAATTCTTTGACCACCTTGTTTCTTATTCTTCTCTTTTTCTAAAAGTTATGATATCAGTGTTACTTTTTTTATTTCGGGGATGTTTTTAGGGCCTGATCTCTCTCTTTTTCATTAGACCTGTTTGTTGTAGATGGTAAATATGGAGAAAGTGCACAGTAGTCCAATTTGTCTTATGCTGACAAATTTATTGAGACTTGATCAAGAATAATCAGTATATGCTCTGTCCTGATGCCCAAATATAGGCAGATCCAACACATCTACAGCATATAGAATTTACTCTATTGGTCTACAGATGATAACAATGTCTGAGAATGTAGCTCAGTGCTCTTGTCCTCCATTCCTCAGGGTCCACAATATCCAACTTCTGACTATAGTTCAGAGAGAGACAAGCTGACACATATAATAACTTGGCTGCTAAAGCAACACTATCAGGGTGCCTCCTGTTTTCCCCAAAATGAGCAGATCTACTGTCTACTACTGCCTCAAAGGGAGACGGTGTCTCACGGTTAAGATTTAGTGCAGCCTTACAATGACCTTAAGGCTTAGTTTGAGCCAGTGTATGCCAATGTATGATGTAAGTTATGGAAAATTTCCACACACTATTTCCTTTGTCAACCAAGGTAGTCTTTTCTTGTTTAAATCGCGTGCAAATGAAGTTAGATTATGACCGGATTGACCTGTGAACATACTGTATGTCTCAATATCACGACAAGGATTAAAAAACCCAAATTAATCAATGTCTGAGAATTTCTGGCAATTCTTGTTGGAGTATCAATCAATCAATCAATCAATCTTTATTTGTATGTTGCCAAATCACAACAAAGTTATCTCAAGGCACTTTACACATAGAGCAGGTTCTAAACCGAACTCTTCAGGTTTTAATTTTAAAGACAGTAGTGACGATTTGTTTCAGATTGAACTTTTTGAGGATGTTATTGTGTGTGTTTTTCTTGTCTGTCCTAGTAGTAGCTAGTGCACACATTAGCTGTACCAACAACCTACAGATGAGTAGCTGTTGCTCAGTCAGTATGACAGCACCTGAAAAAACACCTGTCAGAATTGAAATTGGAATAGAAATCATTCACTGTGAGTTGTTTCACTTGTCTTTTTTCTTTGACAAAGTTGTTTTTAAGTTGAACCCCACAAGCTGCATATGGTTAACTACATCATTAGCATGTAGCTGCTGTTGTTGCTTGCTACTGAATTGTTATTCTCTCTCATTTCAATGGGAATAAAAGCTCTTACCTTACATTAGGGTAATTTTCATGACAAAAACTGAACAATCTGCCAGTCACTCAGGATAGAACAAAAAATGTTGATAATTAGGTTGAGACAATACATCATTGTTCAGACACATTATAAAATCAGTTTGTTTTTTACATATAAATAAACATTTAAAAAAAGATGAGGACAAAGTTGAGCACAACAGCTTCCACATAACAATTTGAAACATTTTTCTTTTTCCCCTTTGAGGCACAAACCTCCATCCTCATCGACTCTCATCTATATCAATTGATTCCTGTCACATGGTATGAGTTATCCGGTGATTTGAAGGTCATAGAATTTCAGACAGATTCTTGCATCTCTCTCTTCCCTCATATACCGGTACTATATATATATTTTCTCCATGCTGTTGGCAATATTGATTTCTTCCAAGTCAATTAATCATGACAAGAATGTTGGGCTGAGAAAATGTGTCTCTATATGTGACTTCACTGAAGGAAAGGAGAGAGTATAACAGGTAGAGTGATTTTTCCTCACGGGTGTAATAAAACGTATAAAATGTGTGTTAAGTCACAGTTTTCAGCAGTAAAAACAGTTAAAAAAAAACTGAAGTTGATTCGAACCAGAGAGTAGTCCAAACTGAAATCCTGAAGGGATTGAAGCTTGTGTCTGTGTGTATACCACGGATAGTTTAGCCATGGTCAAATAAACCTGAAGAAAGTTCTTTTTAAGGCTGGACTCATACTTGAATTAAATAATTGAAAGCAGTAGAACATGGCTTGCATTCCTCAGCTCTGTTTTTTTCTTGTCTTTGTGTGGTGGATTTATGAGTCGTTTGAGATTGGTTATGATTTGTCCATCCACTGAAAAATCTGAAAAATGTAATTGCACTTCCAGCACACAATTAGATGGATGAGCTGGAATACATGGTGTGCTGTGACCAGTCATCCAATGGGCATTTTATTTCCTTCTAGACACTTGTATCAAATATTAATTATGCATCTGCATTGCTTATTAAATGTGGGCAAGTAAAAACAATGTTCTGTGGAGCAGCACAAAATTTTATATTTTTACTTCTGAAAAATCTCATCAACCCAGACAGCATGTTAATGGTAGATTCACATGTTCATCCATCTGTTCATTCACTCATGTTGTAATGAGCTTATAATGATAATTCGCTGCCAGTGTTTTGTGTGTCACACGTTTCTTTGTCAGTGCTCTGAATGAATGGAACAGCTAGAAAGCCTGATCATGCACCATGGAGAGAATAACATGCTGACAGATATTGCAGCATTTCCTGCTTTAATGAACTTATTGACTATTCAGATTGACATTACTGTAAACACCATGGTATTAAAATGCAATTCATAGTTGGATATTTTTGTAGGTGTATATGTACACGTAATGAATTGCAATTAGATTGGGATATATATTTGAAATTGGATAAGTATGTACAATGGGTAAAAAAAAGTAACTATTTCAAATGGTCATATGTCTTTTATGATGTCACTGTTAAACATGGCCAAACTTGAGGTGAATGTACATAAAAATGTTCCTTAAAAGTCAAAAGTCAAAGCTTCACATTTGGAATCACCTCTACTTCCTTCTAAGGTTGACATCAGATAGTTTGCACATGCCCACAAACAGCCATCTGTTCCTCAGCATTTCTTTGTAAAGTAAAGTTGGTGCGTAGTTTCTTCCATGGGTTGTTTGTGCTCATATTTCCAATCTGATATAGGCCTAAAAATGTGCATGATATGTCCCCTTTAATTTGGAAAGTGTGGATTGTAGTGATGATCCCACAGAGAATTATCACCCAACTCTTCAGTTCTTCTTACCTCTATAGAGAATTAACAGTTTTTCCAATTTTACTGCTCTCATCAATCTCATCTCCAGCAGCAGGTGGCTGTTTCTTTTAGCAAAAATAGGTCTGATTACTGTAATGTACCAAATGTACCTGTCTAGCACCAAACAGCATACAGAAAAAGCTCACTAGGTGAACATAATGGAGCATTTAGCAGCTAAAGGGCTGGAGCCAGACCAAAACAGGGATAAAATTAGGATATTAAGCCTGGAGCAAACTCCAAATGGATGCAAATGTTACTCAGTGTCTGCTGGATGTCCAATTTGCAGTTGTTTGTGAAAATGGTTGCATGGTAATAATTATATGTCCAATTTCCAATGTATGTTCAGACACTAACAACGAGCCAGTGCAGCATTTAGCAGCCAAATAAAGTAGCACAATATCGTTGTCAGAGCTGGTGGAGACCAAAACAGAGGGGGAAAAAAAAGAAAAGAATGAACATTGCAGTGCCATTCATCATTCAGAATGTATGATATAGTGCTCTCTTTCCTCAAAATTTAAAATTGTAATAAAAAAGTAAAATAAGATTGAGCAATGACATTGCTGTTGCTCTAAAAACAGAGTCTCTGGTCCAACATGTTAATCAAATGAATCATTCATCCCAGGAAGTGCTATATTTGTGGAGTCTGCTGGCAGTTAACCAGCCATTCCTATCTACTCTGCATGTTGAGATCCAATCACAATGTAGGTAAATTTGAGATAACAAGAACCCTTATTAATACCAGCTGTATGCAAAGAGCCGTGACGAGATATCATTATCCAAGTAGATAGCTATCCAGATACATATTGCAAGGTATAAATGTGGTCTAAATGTCCATTTAATGGGATCATGCTTGCATCTGAACAACCATAGCAACTAATAAATGAGACTGATATAGATTAAAAAGCAACAGTTTTGTTCTAGACATTCTTTTTGCACTCAAATAGTCAGAGAGCTGTTATTCTTAGTGATGGTGTATCATGCCATGCTAATGTGTGACATTTACATGCAAGTTAGAAGGAAGATAGAAGAGGTGGAAAGTGAGATTTTAATATGCTAAGTAGAAACAATATCCTGAGTTTTGTGTCTACTGATGTTACTGATATTATTTTGTTCCCCCCTATATAGTATATCTACCATGATGGTATATTACCTGATACTTTCTTCTTATTGGAAAGGATGTATTTGGATTTGATGGAATGTTTTTTGTGACAGGA